>NC_050519.1:17228991-17238072 GCF_002922805.2 Oryzias melastigma | reverse complement strand
AAAAAAAAAAAAAAGAATCAAAAGAAACCAAAAGAATAAAAGTGATGCGTGTAGCCACAACCCTGCAGCAAAAAGCAGCACTGCAGCTGCACTGCAGAGCTGATGCAAAGATAACAGAGGCACTTCAAAAGATCCCAACTGACAACACAGGAAATAAAGCAGTTTCTGAACTCTGACAGTTCGCTTAGATACTGTCATTCCAGCACGTTTCAATTACACTAAAGGATAAGAATCAAAACAGAAAACATCTTTTTTCTATGCAGACTCATGTTCTTTTTTTTTTTTGTTTGTTTTCTATAAATAGTCATGATTTAAGCTTTAATCACACAGAATTAAAGAGGTGTTGAAGGATACATTTTGATGGCTCCTGACTTTGTGCCGATGGCCATCAGCTGCAGTTTGGGGTCAAAGGCCAGAGCGCTGGGCTGATGGGGGAAACCATGCTCCACCGTCTGGGAAAATAAAAGACAGACCGCCTGAGTGGGAAAAACAAACAGCAGACAGATTGATAGAGGAAAATGAGAGAAAACATTGACATTTCGACCAAAGTGTGTTGGCTAATTTCCCAAAAATATATCAGATAAAGTCAGCTTGTGGTTTAAATTTTCATTTTCAAACTAGCTTTGCCTGTTTTTAAAGGAATATTAACAAAAATCATGCCGTTTCTGCTATAAAGATACAAAAAATAAAATAAACACAAATTGTTTTAGTTAATAAAGATCAATTTGAATGTTTTTTTAAACAACTATTTATCAACATCTTTACCTAAAAACGGCTCCACTCTTCAGCTCAGACTGCACAAAACACCACCTAAAAAGGGAGGATCCTCTTAAAGTTAGAATTTTTTTCTTGTTTTTTTAAGCAGTAAATGGCAGTAGCTCTACTTTATTGCAGTCCTCTGTAAGCCTTGGTAAATGGATAAACATAAATTCACTGCTTTTTTTTTATTGCCTGTGTCAGACATTAAAAGCTACACGACAAAAAACAAAAAAAAAACCTCATCAACCACGTCCCAGAAGACACAAAACTTCCTTTTAAAAGCTTTAAACTGGACTGGAAAAGTGCTCATGTGGGGACGGTGAAGCCGGTTTTAAAGTACTGGCTGGGCCGGTTGTACGCAGTCACATCAAAGCTAGCTTCCTGTGGAGGGACCACCTCAATGACAGTTGTAGCAGCTGGTAGCAAACAACGCAAAATTTCCACAAAACAAACAGTCCGTGAACTTTAAACACCACGCAGCCTTTGATTGCTTTGAGGATTTACAGCCACTGCAGCCCATTCCATCACAGCTATTTATTTAGTGAACGTCTCCATCCGCTGTGTCCTATTTAACCAACATCTTTTGATATTTAAAAATTTAAAAATAGCAAGCAACTCTGTGACAATGCACAACAACAAAGGAAACAAGCTAACCCTCTTGGCCTTTTTTCAAAATAAAAGCAGGACTTGAATATTTGATTTAGAGACTCAGACACAGTCATTGCTGGTGCATCACAGGTTTACCAGTTACAACTGGTTTGTTGTCTTTTATGCATGAAAAAAAATGTTATCTATTTTTTTTAAGTGTTCCCAGTGGTCTTTTAATTACGATTATGCCGTTTTTAGCCAAAAATGAAAAAAAACCTGAGTCGTTTTCTAGGATGTAGTTTCTGCAGGGCAGCAATCGTTCATTCAAAAATCGCTTCCAAGTTGTGGGCGGGACCGCTGGTCCAGGGCAACCCCGCCCCCTCTTCCCATTACTGTTTCTGAGAGCTTGGAGCAAAAAGCTCATGGTCTGCCCAGCATAATTTCTACATCACAAATACGCTCATTTTCAAACCGCATTTTTTCGTCTGCCCCTTATTCACAACTATTTGAATAAAAATATAAACAGAAATACATTTTAAGCATAATTTTCTAACTATATGCCCTCCATCATAAGAAAACTTCCACAAGAGCATAAAAACACCATAACACTTTTCATCAGAGTGGGTCTTATATCTTCTATTGATGCAAATTCTAACTTTTCTAAGTAGTTTTACCATCTAAAAGTATGGTATTTTCTTAATTACAGCCTTTTAAAGAAACAACAGTAACTCACAAAATAAACTACTAAAGTGTGCACTTAATTTGTAAAAAAATAAAACAGATTTGTATTTCTTCTTGAATCTTTTCGGTAAGGCATAAAAATAGATAAACCCTCTTGTTCTAGAGTTTCTACTCCTATAATATCAAAGGATAGGCACTCTTTCAGACCAGAAAAGCTAAACAGTTGGAGAGATCATCAGAAACGTTCTGCACCTTTGCTTTAACACAGTTCCAACAGCAGCTTGAATGAACCCTGACCTAAACCACAAAAAGTACAAAGAAAAAAAAAAACAACAAGCCAGGCCAATCCTCTGATGATCACAACAATAAGCTACTTCATTTCACCGCTACACCAAGTTCACCACTAAGAAATGGATCAACATTTTTACAATTAAAGCTTTTTTTTGGATAATTTCCTTTCTTTGATAGATGATCTGTCTGTGACCACAAAGCCTTGTGTTCAGGTGAAGAAGAGCTCATTTAATTCGTCTTCAGAGTTCAAATGAGTTTTAACACCTGCCAAACCAAGAGGTCTTTCCAAGACGACTAATTCTGGTGTGGACCAAAAGGTTCAGTGGGAATGAGGCCTAAATCACAGCAAAGATCTGGAGATCAGTTGAAGGTGTGTGAAAATCTAAAGACAGCGATTTGCATTGTTTTTCTTCTTCTGTCTATTCAACTGTTTTGACATTGAAATAGAAAAATAGAAGCAAGAATGTTGGAAATTTTATATAAAAATACTGAAAAGCATTTTTTTAGAGAAACTTGCAGCACATTTTGCTTAATATCAGACAAGAGAAATGGAAAAAGAAGTGTCAAGGAAGACCGCAAACTCAGAGGATGACTGAAAGAATTTGGTGTGTGCAACAATTCCCAAGAGAATTCCTCTGAATCAATGAAATGTCAAAGCACTTTTGTAAATGCAAACATCACCTCATGTCTACTGGTCAGACAAAAATAAAGTGGCTAAAGGTTTAGCCCCATCGTCTACAGGTTTTGGCAGAAAATTCCCCATTGTCAAGCACGGCAGTGAAGTGGTGATAATGTGGGCTTCCCCTCTGCAGCCAGTCCTTTGTTTTCCAGAATATAACAAGCACAAAACCAACAATTTATTTTTTCCTCAGCTAGCGTAAGCAGGAAGTTAGTTCATCCAGGAGGACAATGATCCAAAGAAAGAATCTGGGATTTGCTCTGGAATTGTCAAAGTCCAGATTTCTGTCAGCTGGAGCGCTGCGGTGGGGCATTAGCAACGATCCGTGTCACGTTCTCCTGTGTGGTTGCCTTTCGAAACCAAATGTTTGAACAGGCCCACTCTGCATGAGACAGTGGCCTCATCTCACACCAGTACAGGGCTAGAACTCTGCAAAATGGTGCCTATTGTGAGCGTTTTTACAGACCACTGGGCAGAACTCCTGATTGCAAAACAACAAGCCGGTAAAGAAACATAATAAACCAATTTACAGACAACTAGTGACTTCTTAAGCCTAATTTAAGGTTAGCAGAAGTGGACAAGAATGTTGCTCCATTTTAGAGTGAATTTGAAATAAAGATATTTAAAGAGATGTGCATCATCGGAGGACATCCATCTGGATCTGAGCACTGATTCATATTCGTGTGAGAGTGATGCATGATTTATTTTAGCATGAAACCTGAACAGGTTGCAACTACGAGAAAAGCTGTCACTATATTCATTTGGTCAAACTAATTGAAATTCAAATTCAAACTGTATTTATAAAGCACTTTTCATACAGCAGCAACACAGAGTGCTTTTAGAGTTTGCATGTCATTAAGACTGATTGGATACATTATAGTAGTTTATAAAGTTTTGTTATGTTTTCTGTTCTCATTTGAATGCACAAACCATCTCAGCACCTCCAGAACACCCCAACAAAGCGCGCCCGTCTCCAGCTTTCCCCCCATGCCCAGCGACCCGAAGCCCTCCTCGGCTAATTGAGTCTCTCGTGGGCAGAAAGGCGAATGCAGACACGCGGATAAGCCGCTTTAACTCGGAGTTTCTAAAAAAGTACGCTTATTTTTATTTACTTTGTTTATATTTATTATTTTAATGCCGCGTTTAATTGCGGGGCACAGCCAACCGAAGATTCCGCGTGCACCTCCACCCTCCCCGTCCCGTTACTTTACCTTTCTGAAGGCGAAAAGCTCCTGTTTTATTTTCTCCCTCTGCGGGTCGGTGGTCTGCCGACGAAACCTGAACTTCATCATCTTGAGCGGCTACGGAGAACTCCAGTCGGGACGCGGGTGGAGGCGCTGGGATAACCACCCCGGAGTTCTCGGGTTCTCGGCGGCGGGACGGCGGAGGCAGACGATGCTATGCTAGCTAACGGACGAGCCCATGCAGACCAAAAGTGGGGCTACAGCTGTAGCTGCTGCTGCTGCCGCGGCGACGACGACTCTTTTCTCTCCTCCTCTCCCTCCTGGTGCTGCTTAGGTCGTGGTTGGGTTTGACCACAACCCCCCTCCTCTTCCCGTTTCTCACGAACCCCTTTTTGTTAGCCAATGAAGGGGAAGATAAGAGCTGGAAACCGCAAAGAAACGCCCCCTACAACCGAGCACCCTGTGAGGGGACGCTTGTTTTGTAACACAGAACGCACCGGTGGTCCGGGCTGAATACAAAACCACACTGAGCGAAATTAAACGGTCTGTCTTTGCGGTTAAATCAAACTCCCTCATAATGAAAAACTAGTAAAATTAAAACTAAAAACTTTTAAAGATAAAAATTGTGTGTTGTTGTGACATTTTTCTTATGATGGAGGACACGTAAAGAAAACATTAAGATGATAAAACTACATATTTCTTAATTCAAACTGTTGTGAATCAGGATCAGAAAATAAAATACTGCTGCAAAAAGGTTGTATTTGTGATGTAGAAGCTACTACGGCAAGCCACAAGTTCCCAGTTCAATTCATTGACTGTATAAGTAGGAACTGGCCTGAGCAAACCCTCCCCAAGTCCTGAAGACTTCCATTGAGAGATAGACAGTCATTTCTCAGTCCTTTTATTTGTCAGAATAATCATAATCCTTCTGAAGTTTCTTTCTTAGCACGTTCCTTATAATCTTGCTTTTTCTTTAAAGATATTTTTTCTTTATCGCCAGTTATTCAGGTTATAAACTGACCAATCAGATGCCTCAGTCAAAGCATTTGGCCCCCGCAGGCCCCGTCTCCAGCATTTGACTGACCAATTTCCCCTAGCTGCTTCGAGTGGGAGGGGTGTGGCCATCAAGCAAGCCAGAACGAGCTCACTCATGATTGGCAACAGCAGTTCCTTTAAAAAGGTGACTCAGCTCGACTCGGACTAATCGTTGTCGAGGGGCAGCAATGGGCTGCAATATGGGGGTGAAATGACAGCGAAGGCTCTGGCCTGATTCAGCGAGGGCCGAAGGTAATGCATTTGTTACAGGGGACCTCAATGCTTGCTATGTCCAGTTCGTACTTATACTACTTATACAGTCAATGGTTTGACTAGAGACAAATAGAGTAATGCATGTCTTAATTTTCCTCATCTGTGCTGGCATCTGGATCAAAACTATACAGTTGGATTGCTCCAACATTGCTCGGCATTTTTGTTGCACTACTAATGTTAGTTTGGGGTTAGAGGAATGATGGGAAGTGTGGGTGGGCTTCCCATCCCACTTGACACCAGAACTCAGAGGTGAATTTCAAATTAATTACTGCTAATCTGTATAAAACGTGCCCTGGAAAATAACACAGATTTTATTTTGACTAAAAACAGCATAACCATCATTTTAAAACCGCTGAGAACACTTTTACTGTAGATCAAGAGGGGGAATTTAAAAAAATAGTTGGATTAATTTGTGATAAGAAAAACACAATTAAAATCTGTCTTAATCTATGTTATTTTTAAATAAACTCCAGGTTATTTATTGCATTAAACAATGTTTTTGTTAAAGATACACATTTTTGCACAAAATAAAATGAAGACACTTTGTAATATTAACCTTTAATGTTCAGCATTATTTCTACAAATTAATTTATATACAACAATTTTTATCAAGATGCATAGCTAAAAGTGTACTTTGTGCAAACTGTTTAGTTAAATTAATTTCCCACGAGTACTTTGTCCTTGATTTAACAGAAAAGAGCAGGAGAATTTAGCTAAAAGTTGCTTGAATTGTGTGCAGCATGGTGTGAATCTGGTTGTGGTCAAACCTTTGGGGTAAGACATGCAGTTTCTGACTCATTTTTTCCCCCTCTGAGTCAGCAGCTGTTTGCAACAAAGGCTGCTAGATGGGAGAATAACTACATCAGCACATGGACAATCAAAAGAATACAGTAGTACTAGGCATGATTTGCATATAAAATTCTCTTTAAAAATAGAGGTAGATGTAGATTATTTTTGAGGTATTTTTTGAATATGTTTACTTCCTGTCTGTGCTACAGTAAGGTAATTTCACTCGGTGGCAAGGTGAGTCTTTTTTCTCTAAGAGACAGCATGTTCTCCATGTGCATGGCAATGACTCGGCACAACTCCAGGCCCTGGAAAGACACACACAAACATTATGACGCCTATATTTTGCGTACTCCAAAATCACATAGAATTTTCCTGTTTGCAGTGTGTTATTTTCCTTTTTCAGACACAAGTGTGTGAGTGCACACCTGCTCGAGCTGCAGCTGGGTAATGCGCTGGTTGAGCAGGTCCCCTATCATGATGTCCACATAGGGATAACTGGAGCCTGAAGTTGGTCTCTGGGTGCGGGTCGACTGGACCTCCTTCAGGGGGAAACGTTCCATGGCCTCCTAGCCACACAAATAATACACAACAAACACAAAACACAGCATGTGTTCACTTGTCTGGATTTTGAAATGTTAGAATCTTTTTCACAGCTTTATCAAAAACATACAAGTTTTCTTCAGCACATGACAAAAGAAATAGATGGAAGTGTGCAAACAAAGCACGGCTTGACAAACACAAGTAGGCACAATTTTAATTTAACCTTAAAAACATCCAATCAGAGTAACCATGCCATGCAATAACAGCTGCCGCTAACATGTTTTGCCAGCTGGTGTTGGAATGTAGAGCCTGTGGAGTGAGGATCTGTGCGCGTGCACTTGCATGTACGCATGCAACGTACGTGAGTATCTTTGTTGAGGAAGTGCAGTCCGTTCAGATTAACAGCCAGGATGCAGGGAGCTTGGATGGTTGAAGAGTTCGAGCTCTGAATGTAGAAAAAGGAGGAGCCAAACATGGGGAAGGCACTGACCAAGCCTGGAGAGAAAAGACGCAGCAAAGTTTTTCGGAATAGTTTAAAAAACTCCAAAGATTTTTCTAACTAAAAGGTAAAATGCACATTTATATACTTTTGTTTTATGTATTCGCATTTTAAGTTTATTTATATTTCTATTGTTTAGCCAAAAAAAGTTGAGAAAAAATGTGTGTTTTTTGGTGAAAGTAAATTTTTTTTACTTAATAAACATTTTATTATACGTTTTCCTTGTCTAAAAAATAATTTAAATTGTTGGCAAAATACAATATAATAATAAAAACTTATACATGTTATACCACGATATTTATTTGAAGCAAATACAGATCTTTTTAACTAAAATCGGCTGTCTCACCAAGGAACTGTGCCCGGGCCTGGTGAGCGTTCAAAGCCTGGACCTGCTGCGTGTGCTGCATTGTCATGTTCAGCCACTGCTGTGAGCCCTGTTTGCTGTAGAACTGCGGGGGGACGCACTCCTGCACCTCTCGGCTAAACACAGGGTATTCAGGTGTTACCCAAAGGCAGTGAGAAGATCTTTCTGTTTAATGTTGGAAACAAAACCTCTTACATGGTGGGCAAGTAGATGCTGTCCTTGGCACGGTGCTGCAGGGCTGCCAGTCGGGCAAGCTGCTGCAGATGCTGGTCGCTGGCCTTCCCCGGAGGGACCACACTCAGCAAGGCCTTCAGGTAGTCTGGCAAGATCTAGAAAAGAGGCGTCACAGAATTATAGATGTGAAATGGACATCAAGGATGAGGAATGGGAGATTTCTGCTTTAACTTGCAGCTTGCTTCCTGCTAAAAAACTAAATTAACTACTGTATTTTTCAAAGTTTAGGTCACTTTTTTTTGCATAATTTGGGTGTGACTTATACACTTGGGTGCGACAGTGTATTTTTTTTCCTTTAATAAATAAGCTCACATGTTTGTTATTTTCCTACTAACAACCACTAGAGAGCGCTAAAGCTGTGTGTATCTGTATTTGCTACTGACAGCGAAGCAGAAGAAGAAGCTCTGGCTTCAGCAGAACTGTTAAAAAGTGACACAGACGATAAGGAATTCAACAGATTTAGTGATTTGAAATGATATAAAGTGTTTTGTTAACTTGTTAGCATATTCTTTATGCTATGATTATTTGCTGTTCATATGTTGCCCTGTATCTTCCTATGTTTCTTGAAGCTAAATAAGCATTAATGTGTTACGGTAGTAGAGCGTAAACATCTTCAATCTCATCGTTATATATTCTTTCATTGTAATTTGCCTTTCAAGAGGAAATGTCTGTACTTGTTCCCATATTTCACATACTTGAACTCCAATGACATATCTATGTTTTCTTTCTTCTTTATTAAGCATTTCTTAGCAACTTAAAGTATGAAAAATATATGGAAGGGAAGGAAAATTGATTTGGGAATATATTGTGATATTTCATTTGGCGATACTTGTGTCGATTTAAAATGCTGACAAGATGATTTTACCATTTTATTATAATGAAAGGTAGAGTTTTTTTTAAGTCATACTCTTTAAAACAATAGTGAAAAGATGTTCTAGAACAATCTCAGGATATATCATGATACATATTGTGAGATGCGTATCGTGATATGTATTGTATTACCAGACTCGACCCCTAAAAAAAAAAACAATCGTCAGTTCATCAAGTATCCACTAGGGGTTTGCTACACTAGCAAGGCAGGTTTCATTCCCTTTAAGTTAAATGACCTGGTTTTACAATAGAAACAAGCACAACAATATTTTTTCTTCTTGTTTAAAGAGTTGGT
>NC_050519.1:17221759-17228758 GCF_002922805.2 Oryzias melastigma | reverse complement strand
CTTTAAAACAATAGTGAAAAAATGTTCTGGTACAATCTCAGGATATATATGGTTACATATTGTGAGATGCGTATCGTGATATGTATTGTATTACCAGACTTGACCCCTAAAAAAACACAGTCGTCAGTTTATCAAGTATCCACTAGGGGTTTGCTACACTAGCAAGGCAGGTTTCATTCCCTTTAAGTTAAATGACCTGGTTTTACAATAGAAACAAGCACAACAATATTTTTCTTCTTGTTTAAAGTGTTGGTTTTATCAATTGACTGTATAAAACAACTGGACCAAGCAATTATGACGACACACACAGAAACGGCTTACTTCTGGTTCCAACCAAAATAAATCAATTCCATTTGTTTGCAATGCAAACGTCGCCATGTTGGATGACGATGTCAGTAAGCAGTGATTGGTCTGAGTCAACATTTCTATGGCAACCATTCTCACCAATCGGGAGTGAGCTTGTTGGAAGTCCACACCCCCAAAGTGACATTGGGAGAATCTGTCATTTAAGCGTTTTAAACATTCGAGGTTGGGCGAAGTGGGAAGCACACACTTTTATTGAGGCGTCTGATTGGTCATTTCATAATTTGCACTAAAGAAAAAATATCCATCCATCCATCCATTTTCTTGACCGCTGCGTCCCTTTCGGGGTCGCGGGGGTGAGAAAAAATATCATGAAAAAAAATTAGGATTAGCAGAAATATGTTAAGTAAACAGAATGGTTATTCTGACAAATAGAATGACTGAGAAATAGCCGTTTATTTCTCTGTAGAAAACTACAAGATTTTGGCTTTTGGGAGCCAGCTGGTACTTCCTGTACCACCACAGGGGGAGGAGTTAGTCAGTCTTGCTCCTATATACAGTCAATGGTTGCATAAGTCAAAGAATCATGGACCATAAACAGAGAGATTGAACCACACACATTGACAGAGAACACATATTTTTGGCACAAACAGAACCCCATACATAACACAACATTCCTTCACAGACACATTTCCAAGAAGACCTTTTGTTCCCTTTATACACTACCTGATTATAGAGCATGGTAACGTAGAGTTCGTTGTCAAGTTTAAGAGCCAAACTCCATATGACTCGTCTGAACCAAAGGCTGTAGTTGGCATCCACCTGCTCTGCTTCTGTAGCAATGTCCAGGATGTACTCACGCTTGTTCAGAGGACGCACATTCTGACCTAGAAAGGAAAACAGGTCAGAGTTCATCGCATTTAATACAGTTTGTGCTTATTTTTCAGCACAAATAAAGGTACTTGTCTGAAGTATTGATTTTTTAAAGGTCTATTAAATGAGTTGCTGTTACCTTTGTGGGTGACCAGGAAGACGGCGTATTCGTCCAGCGCCTCCAACCTTTGCAGCCCCATTTCAAAGCAGAGCTCCTCAATCACATCCGAAGCAACCTAAAATGAAAAATTTAAATTTTTTTTGTTTTGTTTTGCACAGCGACCACTGTAGCCTTTTAAAGTTTTATGACAAATTAATACAAGAAAAATGCTTATACACATCTGTCTCGGTGAGTGAGTTTTGTTCGGCACTTACAGAGCACGTCTTGATTTTCAAGTGCCTCTCGATTCCACCTGGGAGCAGGAACAGTTGTCTCTTGGAGCTCCGCCCAGCCTGCACAGAAAAAACAGTCAGAGTGAGACGTCACATCAGCTTGTTTTCTGCAGCTGTTACTAACCCTGTGTTGACACAAAGTTGCATTTAAATGTGCCAAATGCCAAAGGCAGCAAATGACTTTACATTCATATTTAAATAAATCCTCTCATAATGTGCATAAAAGACAATGCAATACAGACAGTTTTCTGCCATTGTGAATAAAAATACTTTTTATTTAACAGACTTTTGCTACTAATGCTACATTTGAGGATAAAAATAAGTTAAGCTAAAATATAAATAGTCTGAATCAAGTTAAATAAAAAACAATTGAGCTAATAAAAAATAATAGCAAAAAAAAAAATCTAAATCATTTGGAAAATAATGCAAAGAATGTTGAAAATACAACTGAGATACAGAAAATAAAAATATTTCACAATTGTCATTCTTTTACACTGCAGTTTATTATTAATATTATTTTGATATTTATATTTTTATACACTTTCAAAAGTCCTAAAATAAGGCGAGCGTCTGAACTGACCAGCATGGCTTTGAGCTCCATGGTGTTTGGGTACTGAGCGCGTCCTCCGTATTGGAAAGTCCTCTTCAGGTTTTGCTCACTGGCTTTGGCGATGCCTTGTTGGTGGTGAGCGGCAGACAGTCGTATCATCATCATCAGAGTCGATCATGAAGCAATAATGAACACAGCCGAAGGGTTTTACCTTGATATGCCATCCCTGGGTTCTCACTGGCATCCTGCAGAAACTTCAGCAGAAACGGCTTCATGACCTCGGAGCAGCGATGGAAAGCTGTGAGGATGTACATCAGCCTCCATCCTCTCTGGCAGCTGTCTCTGCATGAAGACACAGACACGGCTAAAGCGCTTTCCCATCGCCATCGCTGGTGAACCTGCTGCTGTGGGAGTCTCACGGTTTGGAGCTGGTGTTGGTGGTGACTTGTTTCATCACTTGGCAGTAGGCTTCATCCTTCATCAGACCGTGATCTCCACTTAACTAGATTTGAAACCAATGCAGACAATGCTTACAAATGCATATAAAAACAGTTTTTGGTTTTTGCTTGTGTTGGTTTACCCTTAATATTGTGGCGACTAAGTCCTGCTCAGTCTGGCCCTTCATTGGAAAGTCTCCCATGAACTTCATTATTGCTGCAAAATAATAAATAGCTCATTAATTTGATGCAGAATATAAAATATGAGAAATTCTTGTAACATTCGACCCCACGTCTGTTCTGCTTCACACCTAAGAAAATGTCTGTCGCCACTCTGTTCATGCCACTGTCCGAGAAGTCAATCAGAGATTCCTGGATTGGAGACTGTCATAAGAAAGATGCGTTAGAAGACTTTGAACTTTAGCACCACAACATAAAATGGCCAAATTTGAACGTAAAATGCTGAAAAAAAGGCAGTTCTTGACACAACCCACCTTGGAGAATTTGACCATATCTGCAGGATCCCTGGCCTCCTTCCCCTTTTTGGCTTTCTGATCCCTACAGGTAAGTAGAACAGGATTTAATTTTAATTTAATTGGATTAAACTTAAATATGCATTATATTAATTGTGCATGGAACTAACTTCTTGTTCCTCTGTGCCTCTCTAAAGTACTTCTTGGCAAACTCAGTCATCTGATACTGGTTGCTGTGGAGCGGTAAGTCGTCCAGTTCTGCACTGAGACTTTCCCCATAGATCTCATTTACCACCTGACACACACAAAAACCCACATCACCAAGAGTTAAACAACAGCAAAAGCTTTTGTATTTACACACAAAATAAATTAAATATATGTCCCATCTGTACCTCTGTTGAAATGTCCAGCTCATGAGCAGCCACGGCTGAACCCATCGCTACGGCAATGGCAGCTGACGCGGCGACTCGTCCATGTCTGTCTCGAGGCTCCACCCGTTCAGGGGGCAGGACCAGGAAGTCAGGGGCGGCCACGGGGCGGACGTGTTCGCTAGGAAACACTCCGGACTTTCCGTATACAGCCCCAAACCTCCAGCCTATTTAGGAACACAAACATGAAAACATCACCAAAAAGATAGACTTTATTAAGAAAAAAGAGAACATAACTCAAAATTTCTGTTTTTCAGCAGTGAGAGAAGAAATGGTGCAAGAACAAAATTTTAAAGCCCTGATCGTCTCAGAAAATTCACATTTGTGTGCAAAGAAAAACATTTCACTGGTTGTAAAAGGGCTGGACAGGAAGCAATAATAGACTGGAAAAACTCAAGACTTCACAACATAATCATTTTGGTAAAATGATATTTTATGGGGTAAGATAACTGTCAAAAAGAAACGTATTCATAAATAAATATTTGCACTGTGTATGAGATCAGATTATTACAAAATGCAAAACACAACAATTTTTTTGGTAATAAATCAGTATACAGCATCTGCCAAGTGAAAAACAAAACAATCTGTAAATTTTTAGCCTAAAAGTCATTTTGAAAAATGATCAGAAACAAAAAAAACAAACATTTTTTTAGCAAATGTGTAGATGCTGCCTTGCATAACAAAATATTCCTTGATAGGTCTTTAAATTTGTAAATAATATTTAGTTTTATGATTCTAATGATTTTCCTGAATGTTTTGTATTATTGCTGTTTTATCCTGATTGCTTTTGTCTATGTGTTTTCGTTAACTCATTTTATATTTTTTTCTCAAATGGTCTTGTCTTTTGCAAAGAAACAGTTAAAAAACAAGGATTTACCCCCTTATTCTGTCTTGCCTGGATAAATAAAGGTTAAATAAAAAAATGTAATGGGTTAATTCAACATTAAATTTTAAATACTATACTTGTTAGAATTCAGTGGATTTAAACATCTGATTACAAAACATCATGTTACATTTCTAATATTTGTGTTTTTAGGGATTTAATTTAAAAGAATGTTGTCGGCTTCTACTTTTTTTCTCCCCTGATTTTTCATGAAGCACAGAAAAAATGTAACTTCTCACTCGTATGTGATAGCTGCTCTGCAGCGCCACACCGGATCCTGCTTTTTGTAGTTGTTGTTTTGCAATATAACTTGTATTTTTTTTAATGTATGAAAAAATAAAACCTAACAAAATAAAGAAACATATACAAAGTAATGAGAAACTTTCAAACCTACCAAACTCTGGGGTATCTCTCTTGAGCTCTTCAAGAAGCATGACCTTCTTTCTGACGATGCAACCATACTGCTTTCCTAAAAACACAAACATGTAAATATGGTTACAGACCTTACATTAACCACAAAGGACATAAAAAACCCACTTTGATG
Source organism: Oryzias melastigma (assembly GCF_002922805.2). Taxonomy (NCBI): domain Eukaryota; kingdom Metazoa; phylum Chordata; class Actinopteri; order Beloniformes; family Adrianichthyidae; genus Oryzias; species Oryzias melastigma. The sequence continues at coordinate 17,223,874 of NC_050519.1, read as the reverse complement.
AAAATAGGGCTAACGTGCTCTTGTGACATACATAAAGAAAATTAAACTCAAAATGGCATTTATGAGTATTTTTGTTTTACTTCAAAATAATCAGGATCAGAAAAAAATAGAAATTATTCTGGGTGTACCACCAGCTCCATTCTGATGCATCCACTTGTAGACAAATAGATCCACGTATGCCTTTGTTTTCCTTGTCTGAGATGGAATCTGAATCAAAGCTGTCCGACTGGGTAGCTACGATATTGCTAGCCATTTTTGTTGCACTGCTAATGTTAGCTTGGGGTCGTGAGGGGCTATAAGCCAGCGGGAGAGAATGTTAACAGATGGGTGACAGGAAGTGGGGACGGGGTTGTCCCACCCACAACTCAGAGGTGAATTTCTAATTAACTACTGCCGCTCTACACAAACTATGTCCTAGAAAACAACACGTTTTGGCTAAAAACGTCAAAATTAAAAAACTACTGGTGACACTTGTACTGTAAAATAGATCAAAAGACGCACAAAAACACACAAAAAATAAAAGTGAGCAATTTATTAGTTTCATGATTCAGTGTCATGGTCTCACCGGCCTCCAGCCCTTTCATGTGCTGCAGGCGGATGATGTCCCCCTTGTGGAAGCTGAGGTGAGCCCTGTTCTCAGTGATGTAGTTCCTCACCGCCACCATGTACTCCGAGTCCTTACAAACAATGATCACATGAGCAGTTCTTATGCATGTTTTCTCATGTAAAAATGACACATTTAACCGTAAAAGCTTCTGAGGTACCACACTCTCACACCTTCTTGAGCTCGGTGAGGAAGTAGTCGATCAAGTGCTTGACCTGAGGGGCTTTGGCGGAGAACAGGATGAGCTTCTCGTTGGTCAGGTTGAACTCCAGCATGTTGTTAGACGGGATGGACACAAACAGGATGTCCGAGTAGCTACACAGGAAGTCACACACCAACCAAGAAGTTCAAGTTCAAAGCAATTAGACATGAAGTATGTCTAAATGAATGAAAACCACATATTCAAATGAGAACATTTCAGATTTTTATTTAAAACTTTCCATTATAATATTTTAGAGTTCACCTGTAGGGTCTCAGCACTCTGAAGTAATCGGAGGCCGAAGAGCCGCTCTTCACCAACTTCAGCAGCTTGATCCCTTTGTGAGAAACCGACAACACCTGCACTCCTGTCCCCACACTGCCCTACAAACACACAACACCACAACAACAACGAGCTGAAGACGAGAAGCAACACTGTTCTCAAATAGGACAAACGATGAATCCATTTTCCAATTTTTCCATGATGTTACTAACAGAAGCTGGGAATAGTCGGGAGAAGTAGATTTCCCATGAGTCTTTGGCCATGGCGACCACTTTCTTCTTCATGTTCTCATCGTGAGACCCCAAAGCTTGATCGACGTTGTTCTCCGCTATCAGAGAAGCAGAATTAGATCCCGACAGCAAATGAGCAACATCTGAGCTTTGAGTTCTTTCTGTATGACAGGGTTGGAATGTGGGCTGTTCTGTACCAAACAGAGCTTTCATCTTCTGCCGCTCCTCATGAGCGATGCGTGTGCAAGCTTCAGAGAAGGTGTCGTGTACAATCTGCAAAAAACAAATGTAAAACCGTAAATAGAATTAAACTTAAATAGAAAAGTGTCAAAAAATTACTTAAAAGTTGTAGATGAACAGATTTTCCAACTTTTATCCCACAGGTAAATTCTTAGGTCAATTATAAGCATTTTTTAAAATAAACACTTTTTAAAAAAATATTAGGTATTAGGTACAGAGGTTATCGACTTTTGACTCTGACAGGTTTCTGAGAAACAATATATGGGATGTAGAAAACTCTAACTTAGACTGTGAGTGCATTAGAGAAATAGTTCGCTTAAACATAAAGAGAATGTGGAGAAATCTACAGATGAACATTTAAATTGGCATTTTGATCCTGGGATGGACTGGCAACCTGTCCAGGGTGTACCCTACAGTAGCCAGGACATGGAGATGAATGGATGGATGAATAGATGGACGGTTGAGTGGAATAATGGATGAATGGATGGATGGATGAAGGTTTTGATCTTTAGTATCTCAGCAAAAATTGCTTGAAAAAGTAGAACCATTAGGCATATGAA
>NC_050519.1:17201204-17221529 GCF_002922805.2 Oryzias melastigma | reverse complement strand
TAACTAAAGTAATTTGAAAGCAGGTCTGGTGGTTTTCCGTCAGGGGCGGAGCTATGGGGGGCAAGTGAGGGAAGGTGCCCCCTCGGCAAAAAGATTTGCTTCACCTCTTCTCCCCCAATTTCTGAGTCAATATTAGTCTTAACATAGAGAAATGATCAATTAAAACGTATATAAGCAAAAATAACATAAGCTACATTTTTTAAATGAAGTCTTGAGCCCCTCGAATTATTTACTACGCCCCTGTATTGTGTGTGTCGGCCAGTCTGGGCCTTCTGGCCTAATCCGAAATCTGTGCTGTTTCCTTGCAATGGCAAGAGGAAATTCTTATTTTTAGAAACTCATTAATAATAACTCATCAATAATAAAACTGGTTAAAATATGTATTTTAGATCCTTTCATTTATAACAGCCTTCCACTCTGCTGTTCTCATTTGCCATCTTTCCAAAGAATTAGCGGACTTGGATGATTCTAATTGTTGGCAAATGGAGTATTTCACTAAAAAAAGCTAAACAAACCTGTCTGAAGATCAGGTCCAACACCAGAGGATTGTTCAAAGTCTCTTTAGGATAAAACACCTGCAAAGAGGAAAAGATAAAAAAGGTTCTATTGAAATAAAATAGATTTGACACAAAGCCTATAAAAAGACGCTGAGCTGAAATAATAGTAAGATAGAACCCACCTCTTTTCTCAGGTAGAGCTTCCATGGAACGTTGGAGTAAGTGTAGTAGTCTTCACTGGTTTTTCGGTGGAGTTGAGTCTGGATGACCTCCTCCTCTGTGGGCAAATCTCTAGAGACTAAAACACCAACACGTTTGTTTTTTAACATTTTTCTGTGTGTAGAGTTTGAAAATAATATATATTTTTTATTTGTTTTGAATTGTGCTAAAACTTTTTTAAAATTGTAGACATTTTTTCATGTTTTGAGGTTTGCGACTGGATTATTGCATATGTACCTAGAGGTGGGGCGGGGCTTATGCTGGAGCTGGTTGTCCCTGGAAGGTGGGATTTAGTGGGTTTAGCAGCCTTGATGCCTTCTTCTTCCTTAGGCTGGGACGGCGGAGGCTTTTTCTGAGACTTAAAAAAAGAAAATTCCCAAACAGTTTAATTTGGTTGTGATTTGATTTGATTTTTGTGGGACGTACCGGCCTCGGCGGGTTCGCCATTTGGTCTTTAAGGATCTCCATAGCTTCGTCATGAGGGTCGGGCTTCTTCACAAATGTCTTCCCATCACCCCTCCTGCACACAGATCATCCCACTTTGAGCGCACTTTAAAACGGATCGTCTTTGAGCAGTTCGTGTGACTTACTTCTGTGTAGGAGACCCAGAAGAAGACTTGGTTCCTGCAGGTTGATGCTGTTTGATGATGTCTTTGATGTCGTGGCTGGGATCTATGCGCTCTGTGTTACTCACACTGGACTGAACCACATCCTCAGCAGGGGAGGCACGTGTCGGACCTGGAATTAGATCTTTATGTTCCATCACTCAAACTTAAATAAATATTGAAACGACAGACTAAAATGTTTTAATCTTTTTTATGATTTCTAATTGGCAAAAGAACAAATTTAAAGCTTAAATAATAATGGATAAATACTCAGAACACCAAACGTACGTGACTTTTTTATTTGTTTCTGATTTAAACTTTGTGTTGTAATGTTTTTAGTTCCATATCTCCCTACAAAAACATTTAAAGTGTGTTTTTTGTGTTGCTTTGGAGGACTGACACCATGGTTTTAAAGGATACTTGAGGTTTTTAGCCTCTCATTTGCAAGGCAGCAGTGGATGCAGTTTGTTTTCCCAGATAGAAATGTGGCTTTTTTGGTTTGCACTGTCATGTAAATGTTTTTTTATACAAATATTTTTGTGATTGCACAGGGATCTACAACCATATAAAAGTTGGGACATCCAATGAAAGGTTGTTTATTTTTGTAACATTTTTAAAGAAATTAAAATAGTTTAACTAAATATTTCAAAAGACTGTTCCAAATGTCCAAATATCCCGTTAGGGGTTGTCCCAGACAACTTTCACCATATTTTACTGATTCCCACATTCAGTAGAGTGTTTTACACTGTTTTATCAACACTATTCAGTCTGGCCTCCATATTTCCCTTGGAAACCTTTGAGTTTGTGTTTGAACAACCTCCCATACAATTTAAACTTGTGCAGAGCCATGTACTTTTCACATTAACCAAAGCCACAGTTTACTGTGAGGTCTAGTGCATTTTGGAATTTGCTCTCAAGTTGCTGTAAAGACCAACCCTGAACATGTTAGTAATTTTTTGCAAAGAACTTCCACTTGCAGATTGTTTTCCAGACAGTAGAGTGGCAGATTAAAACATTTTTTTAGATATTTATAAACCCCTCAGCAGACTTAGCAGCTAGCTAGTAGTTTTTCTGTAGTTTCACACAGATCTTTTACCCTCACCATCATGTTCACTCTCACTTTAAGAACTAGCACACAAGACAAGTGCTTTAGGCTTAAAATGATAAAGCCTCAATCAAAAAGCTGAGTTTGAAATATCAATTGATGTTAACAGGGATCGCTTTTTCCCCAGATAGCATAACTGTTTTGTGAAATTATATTTACACAAAATCCTAAACATTTTTTTTTATCTTTAGGAGAAACTGCAAAAATTATACTATTTGAAAATCAACAACATTAAGAATAAAGAATAATTAATTTATCACTAACTTTTACAAAATTTCATGGGTGTCCTAACTTTTGCACGACTGTAGGTTATATATGATCTCACTCATTCTCTGAGCAGTTCAGCATCAAATAGCCTTCCATCCATCCATCCATCCATCCATCCATCCATCCATCCAGATAGCTAGCTAGCTAAATAGCTAGCTAAATAGCTATCTTGCTATCTAGCAATACTGTAGCAGAAAGATTGGTGTGCACAGATCTTTTTCCATCCGACTACATTGACTGTAGATGCAGATCCTGTAAACAGTAAGCCAATTAGAAGAGAGTCGCTGTGTGGTATTCTGAGACGTTCATTTGTGTGAGAGAGGATGTGGAATCAACCAGGATTACATGACCCAGACAAGAGACAGAAGCAACCAAGAGGATCGGGGGATCTGTTTGTAATTAATATTATTGAGCTGATTGACTCAGCAATCAATACTTTTGGAGTTTAGTGAAATCTAGAATAAAGAGCGGTAAAAATGTATGATTTTCTCTCATCAAAACGTACTTGTTTTCCTCTGAACAGCAGTGGGCCTGTGGGACTCATCGCTCCCTTTGGTCTGCAGAAACACAAGGAATGAAAGTAATAAATAATTGCATGTTTCACATGAGAAAACAGTTGAGGGAAGAAACTTTCAGTTTTACTCTGAAGCTTTCCTCATTAAAGTCCCACATCGATCGTCTTTTGATCTGCTGTAAAAGCGTTCCCAGTAGTCTTCCAATAATGATGTTTTTATCCAAAATTTTAAAAACTTTTCTAGGACCAGCAGGGAGCTTGTGGCCTGCCGTAGTAGCTTCTATGTCACAACTACAAGGATTTTCCAATGACATTTTTTCACCTGCTCTACAATTTGAACACTCAGAAATGTAGTTTTAGTCTTTCTATTAGTCCTTCATCGTGAGCAAAATGTCACAAGAACATGGTAAAAACCTCATTTGAGTGGGTCTTTACACAGTCATAAATAGGAATTGTCCACACAGTGTGTTGCATAACTGACTAAAATGTGTTATGCATACACAGCACACTCACAGGGCTGGGAGTGTGTGAGCGTTGCTTCGATTGGGTGGGATGGTGAGAGGGAGGTGTCTGGGGAGCTGGAGCAACAGGGGGAAAAGAGGAGAGCATCTGTTGCTGGATTGCAATGGCCTGCATGGTCATCTGCTGGGCCTGCACCAAAGAAACCCACACATGGAGCACATTAAGCCAAACACTTTACTGCGCAGCATTCTTTTAGCTCATCACTATTAAAATGGCTGTGATGCATAAAATCTTGTCAGAGGAATGTGTGGCAAGGGAGGAAACTTTAAGTGAATTTCATTTTAGGGTCATTACTTATTTTTTTAAACAGAAAAATAGCAAATGAAATGTTTCCCACCAGAATGATTGCTTGCTGGTTGATGATGGCCTGCTGCTGCTCCGTCAGTATTGTCTGCTCCAATCCTGAAGGAGAACATTTTGAGAAAAGATGATGAAGAGGAGCAAAAGTAAAGTTTCCACTACTGAAAGCAATAAACAAAGTCCTTCACACAGTTCCATCTCCTACCAGGGCTAAATGCAGCTAGAAATAACCATTAAAAGCAACATTTAACATTTGGACTGCAAATCCATCACGCCCACACATTTCTGGCCAATCCATGCTGGAAATTCAAACCCGCACTCTTGTCTTGTACCTGGCACACCTGTCACCACAGGTAAGCCTGCCACAACTGGTGAGGTTGGGAGTGAGGGGACCCCCGGCAGACCGTGGACGCCACTAACAGGGGGGGCTACATTAGCAGCTCTGTCTGAGTAAGGGGTGGAGGTGGGAACAGCAGCGGCAGGTCTGGCTGGAGGCAAGGGGGCGGGAGTCATTCGAGGGGCAGGGGTGCTCGGAGAAGAGGTGGGGGGTTGGTACGGGGGTGAGGGTCGGTTATAGTAGTGGTACTGTGGTTGCGGCGGCTCTTGCTGTTGTTCTTGTTGCTGTTCGATGTGGTGGTGGTGGGAGGGGATCGGCATGGTGGGAATGGGGGGCATCATTCCCCCTGCCACCGGCAGCACTGGAACAGCTTGAGGGGCAGCAGGCAGGGTAGAGGGTTACAGTCAGGAACAGCCACGTCTGTCAGGATCTACTGCTGTTCTAACGTATACAACGTTTACACCGTGGTCCAGGTGGATACTCGATGCTGGGTGTGGAATAAAAAGTGATAATCCACAGAGATAATGCACGCCTAAAAAAGAAGTTCCAGTCATATAGTCCGAATGATCTATATCACTGCGCTGGCTTCCATAAAATAAACTTTTGCTTCATTATCTGGACAAAAACAAGCGGTAAGAGCCTAACTTTGAATTGATGCTTTATTTAACCTAAACTGAGGATTAACAATTATATCAAGGTTGAAGTCTGTGCTGATGTTTATGCCAAGTATCAAACAGACCACTTTTTTGTAAAAAAAAAAAATAAAAAATAAAAACAAAAACAAAAAAAAACTATCTATACTGAAAAAGAACCACAATAAAGGACTAGGAATTTATTGAATATTTTTCTTTTGTAAGTGGCTAAGCAGGATAATGGCCTTGGAAGTATGCATTATCAGAAATCAACACATGCGGTGGAAGCCTGAACAGTCCGACATGAAGCAGAGAGTTTAAATAAAGCTTCAGTTCAGAGAAAGTTCAGCTCTTACCGCTTGTTTTTGTCCAGATGATGAAACAAAAATGTGTTTTAAAGAAGCCTGCGCAGTGATATAAAACATTTGGGGTATCTGACTTTGTTGGGCATTATCCCTTTCTCGAGCAACATAAACACAAGTTCACACTTAAAGTACCTAAATTTACTATTTTTTTTAATTCAAGAAGAAGCTAAATAAATTTGGTTTTATGGAAAGGAACTCTTACTAAGTTGGAGATGCTCAAAAGTTTTGCTCAACGACAAAAAAAAAGTGATACACATCCATACATGTGCATGATTCCACCACATAATTAACCTAAAAAAGTGTGAATTTTGAAAAAAAATAATTCTAATCACAGTATATGTGATTAGAGTAAAAGTTGACTTTATAATACAAAGTTTAACTACCAGATATTAGGCATGTAAACGATACTGATGGGTGTAAAAACAAAAAAGGACCGAGCCCTGGAAGTTAGAGTAGAATTGGTCCAAATCCACAAATATGAACAAAATTATGTTGGTAAAAAGGTGTAAAATTGATCAGGAAGTAAATAATCAATTTTTGTCAGCTTTTTTTCCTGTTGTGTCTTCTGTCTTTTTATCTACATGGGATGTCAACAAAAAGACGTCCAATCACGAGCTTACTTCTACCAAGTTGGGTTAATTCTATTTGGCTGAAGGAAGTGGGTTGTGTCTACTAAGCATATAATAAAACTTTTTGTCACAGCTTTTCAAACAAAACCTGAACAAAACATCTAATTTTAGCTCCTAATTTGCAAAAAATTAGCTTCAAACTAGTTTAATGCTACTCTACTAAAATCATGTGAGTAGTCAGAATAGGATTTTAGTCTCTGTAATTATTAACATTCTATGTGATTTGAAATTTGCCGACAAAATCAAACAGGAACGAAAGTTTATTTTTGTTTTTTGTTTGGTTTCACACAGTGCTTTTGAGAGCAGACCAAACCCCCAAAAACCTCATGCAGTTACTTCAGATGCTCACCAGAGGGCGTTATATCACATAAAAGATCTGAACAAAGGAAAAAAAAGTAACTGCCTGGCTAGATCAGAAAAAAACAGACTCCTTAGACATAAAACATTCTTCACCCATTGGGAGATTTAAAATATATATATATATATGAAAATGGGGTAAGGAAATTGAACTCACCATGAACTCTCGTTACTAAGATGTTTTCTCAAACTACAATTAATTTGCATTGAAAAACTTTCTTGATATTCAGATTATTTTTCTTGTAGGACAAAAATAAATATAACTGTTTTTTTTTTTAAATTTGGGTCTTTTTATTTTCTCAAGATTCAGTTTTTTGAGTGTTGAAAAGTATCACTACCACTACCATGTACTCAAAATAGTGTTTTCCTTCATTTTTTGATTTTTATCGTACTTTTGTTATTTAAAATGCACAACACTAACGTTGCTTACTCTCTTTGGTTCTTTAGAAACTCCCACTGCGTTCACACTATTGTGAAATACACTGGTAAACTGAAACACTGTTTTCATGAGGAAAATAGTTCTTTTTATGTCTTTTCATCCCAGCTAAACAAAACACTATTCAAAGAAAGGATCAAGTTCCTCTGCAAATGTTGCCTCTTTGCAATGTTTTCAATTAGGCTGGAATTTTCAAACTTTGAATTGACAAGGACTGTCAAAATATGAGGACAAAATCTATTTTGAAAGCATATAATGCCTATTGAACTGTGTCCAAGATCAAATCAAGTACTAAAGATTCACTCAAGGTGGACGATTTATAGGAGATAGATGGTAAAACAAAAGAAATCTCACTGATGTCAAGCTAGTGATGAGCAAAAACAGGAAAATAAAAACATTTAGAGCAGAACAGTGCCTGCACAGCCTCAAAAACAAACAAACAAAAAAAAAGAAAAACGAAGAATGGGGACTAGCTTTTACCTCCAGGACGTATTCCTGGTGGATAAGGTCGTCCAGAAGGTGCAGAGATCTCCCCGTCTCCTCCTTTTCCTGGGATCCCAACACCTCCTCTTCCTTTCATCCTCGCCGATAAGCCTCCAGGCCTTTCCATGTCCTGGTTGGCAGAGTGCATCGACAGAGATGATCAGAGACGATTTAAAAGCAAAACAGAAAGAACAAAAAGAAACAAGCAAAATGGGAGCATGCTGTGCTGGTTAATTCAGAACCTGTTAGGGAGTCAATTCAGAGCTGCAGGAACCGAATACTCTCCAGGAAGTACCGTACACGATGTATTAAGAGCTCACAAAAACAAAGGTGACACGTAATAAAAAAAAATTAAAACTGTAACATCTAAATTTAAATAAATTACATATTTTTTAAAGGTGAAACTCCATTTAAATATATATTTTTTTAGGTTTGTACAGTGACTGTTCATTTTTAGAAGTAAATAAATAAAGATGAAAAACATAAAAATACTGGTATAAGGTAAAATTACAATGTATGTTGCACTATTTAGTCCTAAGTTTATGCTCCAACACAAAATAGAAACAAAATACTGCATCCAGGCCGTAGAAATGTGACAAAATATCATGTCAAGATGTTTGATTTCTAAGTATAAAGAAAAATAATCAGCAATAATTATTTAGTTTACTTTAAAAAAACATTTTAGATACATATATGTATTTTTACTGCACGGTGAAGTGCAAAGCCTTTAAGGCCATAGGCAGCTGCATGTGCACGCTGCCCACTGTTACTGTTAGCTACGGTAGTTTATTCAGTAACCTAATCTTTCTTGTTTTTCAGCTCTATTCATACACACAGTGAGTGGACGGATCACATGTTTCAGTCATCCATCAGCGATAACTTCCATTCACCCTCAGACGTCAGGTGCTTTCATACAGTTCAGAGCTCCAACTTTAAGGGTTGTTAATACTTTACCTCTACATTTTGTAAACGATTTAGTTAGATCTTCTTTTGTTTTAAACCAGTATTAACCATTTATGGTTCAACTTCAACTGTTGAGCTTAAATTCATGCATTTATAGTCCAATTCTTACAGAACATTTAGGAATTATAGAGCATATATTTGGATTTTTAAGAACTATTTGGCCTCTAAAATGGTACAAAAAGAAAATTTTTCCCACTTACTGCACCGTCTGAGAGGACGGGGTCAAACAGACTGTCGAGGTAGCGGTCCATTCCCCTCTGAGTCTGACCATCACTGTAGGCGTCTGATTCTGCTGGAAAACAGAGAAACTTTATATACTGTCACTAGAACCAATTCAGCGCTTTCACATTGAAATAAATGTTCAAAAAAGAGGATTGGTAATTCGTCAACCTGATTCTAAAGGCTGCTATTGAATATTTATTTTGTAGTTTATTTTAATCTTCTCTCTTAAGTGGTTTAGTCAGTTCTCTTTATGTAAAAATTACTCTGTGAAACAAAAATTAGCTAAATAATAAAATGATGATACAATATTCTTTCTATTTCACATGGTATGAGTTCATTTTGTTGGTTTTCCATCATAGCTGAGAGCTGCTTTCACATGGGTCATTACTGAACAAAAAACTCAAACCCCCATGAAAAGTAAAAACTACAGACACTGATGCAGTTATAACTACCATATAACCTGTAAACTTTTAGTTGAACCCTGAAGTAGGAGGAGCATATTGATAGGAAGTGGCTCCACCCACTAAAAAAAACGCCATATTTGGCAAAACAAAGTGAAATTTTAAGTTCATGGATCTCTTTCACCTGCTAATGAACAAAAAATGACCCAAACAATAAAAATACATGAGCTCTAATAAAACCTAAATATCTGATTTAAAAGGGAAAAAATATATATAATCTACATGTTTTTTATGAATACAAAATATAGTAATGAACATAGAATGAACATTAAAAAAGAAATGTTCGTAATTTTATTGTTGCAAAATCAGACTTTTTATACATTTGCTCTCTTTTGAAGCCTGCCCCCAGTGGTCATTTGAAGAGCTGCAACATTTGGGACTTGTGTCAAATTCAGGAGCAGATAACAAGAACTTGGTTTAACAATGGAGGGAATTGGTGTTCATGTGCCACACACGTGGACAAAATTGTTAGTACCTTTTGGTAAATAAATGAAAAGCTCACAATGGTCACAGAAATAACTAAAATCTGACAAAAGTAATAATAAATAAAACTTTAATAAAATTTAATCAGTAAAAATCTGAAATTGCTTTTCTATCATGCGTCAAGAGAATTATTTATAAAAATAAAATTGTAAATCAATCCTGGACAAAAATGATGGTACCCCTAACTTAATATTTGGTTTCAAATCCTTTTGAGGCAATCACTGCAATCAAATGTTTTCTGTAACTGTCAATGAGACCTCTGCACCTGTTAACAGGTGCTGTGGCCCACTCCTCATAAGCAAACTGCTCCAGTTGTCTCAGTTTTAGATGATTCCTTTTCCAGATGGCATGTTTTAGCTCCCTCCAAAGATGCTCGATAGGATTTAGGTCAAGGCTCATAAAAGTCCACTTTAGAATGTGTTGTCCACTGAGCCATTCATGGGTGTTTCTAGCTGTGTTTTGGGTCATTGTCCTGTTGCAAGAACCATGACCTGCAACTGAGACCAAGCTTTCTGATGCAGGCCAGCACATTTCCCTCCTGAATCCCTTCATAGTCTTTGGATTTCATTGCACCCTGCAGATTCAAGACACCTTGTGGCAGATGCAGCAAAGCAGTCCCAGAACATAACAGAACCTCGTCCATGTTTCACAGTAGGGACCGTGTTCTTTTCTTATTTTTCTGTCTGTGAACATAGCACTGATTTGCGTTTCCAAAAAGTTTCATTTTCTCATTCTCCAAGAAGCTTTGTGGCTGTCAACATGTAGTTTAGCAAATTCCAGTCTGTTTTTTTTATTATTTGTTTTCAGCGATGGTGTCCTCCTTTGGTCATCTCCCATTAGGTCCACTTTGTGTCAAACAAGAGCGGATGGTGCGATCGGACACTGATGTTCCTTAAGCTTGAAGTTCATCTTTCAAGTTTTTTTCGCTGATCACCACTAGCTCATTGGAGAAACTGAGTGTTGGTATTAGATTACTCATAAATGCACAAACGGATCAAAATACAGCATTGAGGTCCTTTATAGAGAGGAATGAACAGTAAAATGCATTTAAAACCTCTAAAAGTAGAATTTTCACAGCAGGGCCCCCTTAAATTTCTGAATAATATGTGCAAGTATAGTCACAGGAACATCAAGCTGCTTGGAGATGATCTTATAGCTTTTTCTTTTAACAAGTTTGTCTATAATGTTCTTTCTAACGTCCTGAGACAGCGCTTTCCTTTGCTTCCTCTGGTCCATGTTGAGTGCGGTCCACTCCATGTCAGAACACTGGCTACCAGTTTATATAGGCCAACTGACCAATTACTGATAGATAGTAAAAGCCTATGATGCTAATTAGTGAGCACATCTTGCACTAACATATTACTTTGGTCACATTGTCTTGTTAGGGGTGCCATCATTTTTTGTCCAGGCCTGTTTCATTATTTTGTTCTTTTTAATAATTCTGTTGAAGCATGGTTGAAAATAATTGTCTTACCTTCATTGGTTGAATTTCATAGAATTTTTATTTATTATTACTTATGTCAGATTAAAGTTATTTCTGTGAGCATTGTGAGTTTTTCTTACATTGACCAAAGGGTACCAACAATTTTGTCCACGGCAGTCCAGCTAAATCACCTAAATTGTACGTACGTAGCTTTAATTTATTTGCCAAAATATGAGCTTTACTTTTGGCCAACCTAGAATTTGATGATTTTGCTGGCTTTGATCAGAATACTCTACAGAAATAACTCAATATGCAATGTTGTTAGTATATAGTACTTTTCTGGTTGTATATTGTGTTTGTAGTGTGGTTCTGTGCACCGTGGCTGTAGTAACCGTCAGAGTCAGGCAGACTGTAGGTGGGTCTACTGCTGTTGTTCAGAGGAATCGAGGAGGGAAACTCCTCGTCGGAGTCGAAGCCGCTGCCGAACAAAGCACTGAGGAAAAAGAAGAGGAATTTTCTAAATGGCTGCCTTTGACATGTGGAGGTGTAATGGCAGAGAGCTGGTGCTTCACACACTGACAGGCTGGTATTAGCTCTGACTCTGGCTGGGTTGTCAGTGCTGATGATGAAGTAGCTCTTCTGCTTAGGGAAGTCCACAGGAAGCTCCAGATCTGCAATCAGGTCCAGAACGTAGTCGTGACCGGCTAACTCCACCCACTGGCCGTGCTCCTTCATCAGAACTGAATTCCCTCTCCACCAGTCGGACACTCCCCTGCATTCATGCAGGAGAAAATCAGGAGGCGTTGAAAAGGAAACCGCTTGTAGGAGTGTGGTAAGTGAACACTGAAGGTGTGTGTTTGGCACCTGTGGCGCAGGATGTGTCCCGCTAAATCCTCTCCGCTGGTCCAGGAGTGGACTGGACACAGGAAGGACCCTCCTGCAGAGCGAGAGATGGTTGCATGAACAAACAACCAGTGGCATGGCTTTGAAATCACACGATTGTTTAGCGATTAGACTCAAACTGGAGCCTCGGGTTCCTTCATGTGATACTGAGTGGCGATGAATAATCAATGACCAGGAGGTAATTTATCCCAGCAATTAAAAGCTCTCTTTGCCTTTCTTTGAGGCAGAGCAAATGACAGCAGGAGTCTCCGACAAGGATTAAAATACGCTTTTGTATTTTAAGAAGTACATGCAAATAAAAAATCTTTTATATTTATATTTTATATTATTTTCTGCTTTTAAATTAGACTGTTTTGGTCTATATTCCCTAAAGCTCCTAAAACAGAACAAAAAGTCATGTTACCATCAAAACTGTGCACGTGCAGCACCATGTTTGCTCTCTTCCTATTGGCTGTCCACTCCAGGAGTGACAGCGGATACGTCCGTGCAGTCTCGGGGGCGGAGCCTGAACACAGCTGCATCTTCTGGCTTGCTTGGATGAGTCTGTGTTGCAGCAAGGCCTGATAACCTGCTGGGGCGTGGTCTGACACAAACCTGGAGAACAAATGTCCGTCATTTGTACTTTAAATTGCCTTAGGGGCTGAATAAATAAGGTCTTCTGACAGATTGTCTTTAAGAGGTGAATTATGTTCACATCGAATGGAAAAAAGTCTCACTTCAGCAGATATTTGTCCATCTTGGTGGATGGGGCAAAGCAGCAAACGCACGCCAGCAGCAGCAGCCAGCCTCTGTCTGCATTATCAGAGTTGATGTTCCTCCACACCTGATTGACAACCTGAGCGAGGACCTCGTCTCGCAACCCCGGGGACAACAAACCCCTTTGGACTATATAATTCCCAAACAGGTTTTCTTGCGCCCCGTTCAGGTGAGGGTCCCCCATGAACCGTAACACCTGGACACAGAAGAATAACAAAATAAATCTTGATTTTTTAATTTTTTTTAGGTTTCAATGTCATTATGCATCCAGAATACTAATTCTGGTTTTATTGATAAAAAGATGTCTACCATGTTAAAGAGCTCCAGAGCTGCACTTCTTAGATCATCCTCCACCTGGGTGAGAGGTGACTTCAGAGGGGCCATCAGCATCCCGAACTTTGGCTCCTGCATTATTAGAAAATGGAAAGTTTTAATCTTTTAAATTCTTCTATGATATTTTGTCACTTTAAGTGTATGGAATGACAAGTTATGAATCCTGAAGCTGTAACTATATATCAAAATAGTTCAAAACGAAGGTAGTTTTAGGTTTTACAGATTGCTATTTGAAGCTTTAAGTAGTTGACTTAATTTACCTTTAAATAAACTTGGAGTGCGTGCGTCACTTTTTCTGTTTGTTCTTGAGTCTAAATTGCCGTTAATCACTTGGAGTTCCACAAGGTTCCGTCATTGGTCCCCGTTCCTATTTAATCTTTTTTTTTTTAAATTGATGTTCCCTGAATCATAGATCTGCAAATGTTGTGATAAAGTCTCAAATAGCGTTATAGTAACAGGATTTATTGATACACAAGGATTTTTAATGGCCTGTAGCTATGTTAGTAAGGTAAAAATGTCTGATCAAAAGTTATGAAATGATAGTAAAGGAAATGGTTTGGTTGAGGCGAGGTTGGATTATACAAGTTCGCTTCCTTCGACTCCCTTTCAAGCAATCAATAATTTGATGCCTAGTTATCTTTTGTCTGATGTATCTTTGTATGGATGCTTGTACTTCTCATGCATTCTTGCTTGATTGCTTAAAATAAACCATTTCAATTCAATTCAGTAAAATGACTGAGATGGTACTACTAGCTACTATTAGGGTATATTAAAGCTCTTCTACCTGATACCTGTTAAATCTCCCACTTTAAAACCCACAAGAACCCCAGGTGACGTCTGTGTACCAGAAAAATATCTGAAATGCTTCATGTGGTCAACTTAGTTTGTGTTTTTTTTCCACATAATTTCATTTTTAAGGAAAAATGGGTCTGGGTCTTTATGGATTAAGCTTTTGATGTCAAAACTGAGCTTAAGTTTAAGCAAGTCCAGTTTTGTTTGTACAAAAAACAAACTACTTGAGCCTTGAAACTCAGTTATTCTGGCCATTCCTATGCTGTGATTAATGTTTTTTTAACTGGCAGCCTTACACAAACAACTACATAAAAAGGATGGCACCAAAAAAGAAGTGGTGAGAGATGATAAATCCTACCGCTCTGCAGAAACTATGTCCAAGAAAATGATACGTTTTTTTTTATTTTTATTTTTTTTTACTAAAAACGACAATCATAAGTAAAAGACCGTTGGGAACACTTTAAAAATAGATCAAAAGATGACTGGAGTGAGAATTTTTCATAACATTTTTTATTATGTTTGAAGACTTAAGACGTACACTTTCATTGGACCATATGTAAAAAGAACTTTATAAAGCTCGCTCAAGGATTAAAGACGACCTGTCAGGGATGGCCTGCAGCATGACTGTGAAAATGAGGTGTGCACGTCTCACCCTAAAGTGTTGCTGCACATAGCGAAAAAAGGGAAAGTTGTTGATGTCCAGAGGCAGCGTGAGCTGAGCGTCTTCCTGGATGTGTGGAGCCTGAAGCAGAGCCAAACAGTCTGAGTGCAACTCATTCCTGACTGAGGACACACAAAGATGGCAGCACAAGTGAGCCGGGGGGAGCACAAAAGCAGAACGCTGACCACACATCTTATTTCTGCCCTGTTTAAAAATGCCATTAAGGTTTTTGAAACTTATGCCTTATTCATTAGTTAATATGGCTTCTGCACTGCACCGTCAGGATTCTTAAAGTCATTTGCTGATGCTGATGAGAGCAGACACTTTGAAATAGCTCAACTTCACAAATAAATCCACTCCTAAGGGCTCAAATCCTATTGATCTGTATATTTTAAAGATAGTATTTATGAACATCAGTATAGCACACAAAAGACAGTCAATTGGGTAGAAATCACCAACACAGAGCAGCATGAAAAACAGCTGATCTACAGACCTCCTGCTGTCTGCAACAGAGCTCCCAGCTCTGCAGGGATCACCAGATGCGTGACGTTGACCACCTCCCTCTTCATCAGCTCCTGCAAGAGTCACTGCTTTTATTACAAAAGCTACAGATATATTGAAGATGAAAAGTAGGATTTTTATGCAAAAGTTTTACCATTTCTCTCTGTCTCCTCAGCTCCTCTACTTTCCTCTTTGCTTCAAACTTCATCTGTAGAAAGAAGCATCATGGGGGAAAAAAAGAGACAAAGCCATGAGAGAAGAATGTTTTTTTTAACAATTTTTCTTCTAAAATGCAAAAAGTAGTTGGGTGAAAAATTGGCAGCTGTACCTTGATGTACTGCTTGCGGTTGACGTACATGTGAACCAGAGATCGGAACCGGATCAAACTCTCCCTCATTTTTACATAGCGCTTCCTGAAGGAAAAATGGATTGAAGAAATTAGTATTCAATCTTAGATTTAAAAACCTATTTTTTTTTAAATAAAATTAAAAAAAACTAGAAGTTTTAGGAGAGCTGCGTGGTGTGGGAGTGGTTAGCGCTCCCGTCTCACAGTGAGAAGAACCTGGTTCAAATCCCACCTGGTTTCTTTCTAGAGTTTTCTTCCTCCCACAATCCAAAAACATCATCAGTTAGTTGGTGTCTCTAAATTGTCTCTAGCTGTGAATGTGATTGGTAACCTGTTCAGGATGTACAGTAGTAGCTAGTAGTAGTAGGATTCAGCAGGATGGATATTTTAGGTTTTACCGGTATTTTTTTTGATGAAAGCTTTATTTGTTGACCTCTTGACCTTTGTGCAGCAGTTAAGACAATAGTGTAAATACTCTAAAGCAGGGGTCTGCAACCTTACACACTGAAAGAGCCATTTGGGTCAGTTTCTTACTAACCAAAAACCAGTGAGTGCCACCAAGTCCCATTTCACCCTTTAGAAAAATACAATTTATGTAAAATTGTGCGATCATTTAACCTTTTATTTACAACTATAAATATTAATAATTAGTTATAACAGTGTCTTATTTTTCTATATTTTTGAAGCATCACATGCAAGTCCCTTTCAAAATAAAATACACTTTGTGTAAAAAAGAATCCTTCTCTTAGAGCAGATTTACTTGAATTAAAAATGCAAAAGTTTGACATTTTCTAATATTATGACTTCAATAAGCCCTTATCCCTTTTCTTTTATTTAAGTTTTTTAAGAATTTAAACAAAGATGTAGAATCTAGTTCAAATATCTACATAGAAAATATAGGCACGAGTAACCTAAATCAGTTAACTAAGGCAAATAAACCAAAACGACACACTTTTTTTTTAAACATAGTTATAATCTTTAACTTTTTTTTCAAAACCAAAGCCTCAGGCTGCAGACCCCTGTTCTAAAGTCTCTAGCTTTGTCGTTTCTCTCACCTGAGCAAGAAGCCGCGGCACCGACCCTGAAACCTGATCATCTTCTTGCGGAAGTCAATGAAGCGCTTCCTGACAAAAAACATGCGGACGTAGCGCTGCAGCGTGAGAGCGGCGAGCTCACGGGATCGATCCCTCTTGCACTCCAGCAGCTGGTAGACGTCCTCCTTCAGGAACAGCTGAACACAAAGACGATCCGTCCAGACATTTGTGTGACCAGGAAACATAATTAGTCTTTTTTTTTTCATTTGCATCACCTTTGTCACCCCGACATGGAAGACTCCTGGTCGGAGAGGACACAGTTTGCTGAGCAAAAGGATGCAGTTCTCCCCATTCGCTGCTGGAAGCTCCTGAAGTCCAACCAAGGACTTATATCTGAGGAAAAAATGTAGAAACACTGAACACCACATCCTATGTACAGTTTATGCGCAGTGACTAAACCAAAACAAAGTCTTGACTGCTGTGTTTGAATATTTATATGATGTTTCACCTAAACAGGAAGGCATAGAATGACATCCTGACTGGATATCCCTCCTTACGGATCCTGATGGTCTCCAGGACCCCAGAATGGCGCAGCTGGCTGCTGACCAGGTCGTCCTCGAACATGCCTGGTTGCTAAGCAGAAACAGACACCAGCTCTTACCAACAATCCCAAGTAACAGTTCAGAGACCAAAACTTATGTTTGCAGACTTACCTTCATGCTATTTGGCTTAATGCAGCGAACAAAATAAGGGTTGCACCTAAAAAACAGAGAAGGGAAATAAGTGAATATTTCAGTTGTAGACAGAAGTTTGGTGCACACACACACACACACACCCCCCACACACACACACACAGCACCTTTCCATCTTCTCCACCAGCTCCAGCAGAGACAGCTGGAACTTGCTGCTGACGGTGGGAGCTTGGTACTTTCTGGTGACGGAGCTGCTCTTCCTCTTGTGGCCTCCTCTGGGCTGGCTGATGGCTTCTCCATGAGCCGAGAAAAGGTTTGACACCATCTGGACACAGAGGGACACACGCATGTTACTGCTGTTCAAGGAGGGAAAATTGCAATCTTTTCATTTTTTGCTTACTTTGTTTCTGCTCTGAATGAACAACTCCAGAACATCCTGTCGGACCTGATCGTAGTTCTTGTCCAGAAACTTGTAAACCTGAATTTCAGTCAATGGATCAACATTTGATTTAATAATTTAGAATGAAAAAGAAGAAGATAATTCTCAAGTTCATTCAGGTGCTGACCTGGTAGGTGACCCGACCAGCAAAGTGCTTGATGGTGAACTCCGGAATGGGCATCTTTGGCTTCATATAGAGCGGGTTGTTGCCATGGTGATAGTGACACTTCTGGAGAAAAGTGTGGTCTGTTGCCTGGTAACAAATGAGCGTGTTGTAAGTAACGCCTACAGAGTTTACATCTGTGTATATGAGAGATGTTGCAGGACGCTGGAACTCAGGTCCTCCTCACCTGAGGAAAACTGCTCTGATCATCCAGAATCCTCAATATCCCATGAGGCTTAGAGGCTATGAGGTCGATGCAGGGCTGGTTGTCACTAAAAGTGATGTTCTGCCATGGGATTTGTTCTCTGTTGTACTCCTCCTGCACGGAGATCAGGTATTAGTTCTCAATAGTTGTGAGCTCCAAATTGAATGAATCTAAATCAATATTTGTAGATTTTAGACTATTTTTCTCAAATAGGAATGAGATTTGTTTTAGTAATATCTGCCCTAATGAAGAGTTTCCTGAGAGGACTCACCTGCTCTTCTTTGAAGACGATCCTGTTGAAGAAGAACTGCAGATACTCGTTTGCATAGTTGATGCAAAGCTGCTCAAAACTATTGAAGGCCAGGTCCTGTTGCCAACCACACAAACACAGCTGGTTAGACTTCTTGTATTATGGTGAGACTGATGCTCTCAGAAGATGGTCAGTAGATCCACACTGCCCCCTGCTGGCGATGAGCTGGACCTTCAGTTTTACTGTCCCACCAGGAACTGTTTTACTGTGTTTTTTATCAACTAGGATGAACATTAAGACCTATTTTTGAAAGGTAAGAAACACAAAAAACTCACACCTTTATTGGATTTTGTTCAATTTTTCTCCAAAACTAAAATGACTCAACAGCTCTTCATTTGAGGGCAACCCTTCCCAAAAAAGAAAACTACCCAGAAAGAAAAATGAAGAAGAAAACAGACTAATCGCTCCTTGTTTTATTTTTACAGATTTTGTCTTTATCCATGTTCCTTTAGCTTAAACGCTGCAAACTCAATATCCTCTTATTTGTTCTTCTTTATTTTGTCAGTGTCAGGTAGGCCCGCACAATAAATTGCAAATTGATTGTTTGTCGCGATATCAGCGTGCAATATCGCAAAATACGATTCAAACTGCAATAAATGGTTACCTTAAATTTTTACCCACCTGCTTGTAAAATCTCATGACAGTTTGAAGTATTTAACAAATCAAATAAAGCCCTTTCCTCATTTGGCCAATCAGATGCACCCTTTTCATGTTAGATGCTAGACGAGGATCATTTGGAGTAGATGTGAATCACGTTGAATTTTATTACTGTTGAAGTGAAATGGAAATAATGTTATTTGTTTTGCCATATGTTCATGTATTGCAAGTCATATTATCGCACATTAGAAGTTATCTTTAATATTGTGCAGCACTAGTGTCAGGTCTATGTTTTGCTATAAAGTATTTTTGCATTAACGCTCCACTGAACCGCTCCAGGGTTCACTTGAAAGCAAGCGAAACTTTCATTGTAATCCTGAAGAACCCAATAACTGTTTTCCTCTGGGCTTCTAAAGTTAATTTGAACTTTTTCTCTTCATTATGGGAAGCACAAGTTAATAGCAGCCAAAAAATTTAAAATAAAAGACCAAAAATAGAAATAAAAACAGTGGTCAAATTTGATCCAGTGGATTCTACAGGGTTAAGATAGACTAGAGTTATCTTTTTCTACACCTTAAAGACTCACTCAGATCATCTTTTGATCTATTGTAAAAGCATTCACACTTTTCTTTGAATTATGATTAAAAGAATTAAAAAAAACTTGTGTTGTTTTGTAGGACATAGTTTCTGCAGCGCGGCAGGAGTTTGTCAGAAATGGATATGAGTTCTGGACGGGACTGTTGGCACCGAGTGAACCTGTCTTCATTTCCCATTATCCACTTGTTTACACTTTCTCACAGCCCCATGATACAACAAAAAAGGTGACCAATACTGGAGCTATCCAGCCCTACAGTTTAGATCCATATGTCGGGTCAGACGAGGAAAATGAGTCACGGTCTCTACAAGTGGATGCATCAAAATGGAGCGGAGCAGGGAGCTTGTGGTGCAACTACAAGGTTTTTCCAACTGCATTTTTCTGTCTGCTCCTGACTGACAATAATCTGAATAAAGAAATACTTTAAAATGCTTTTTAAAGATAAATTCTCCTTTATACATTTCCTCCATCCTCTGAAAAATGCCACAAGAACATGCTAAAACTGGAATGGCTCTTTAATTCAGGTGAGCATTCAAATCTGTCAGACTTCCAGGGGAAGGAAACTCTGTTGTGGACCAATCAGGCGAGTGTGAAAGCAGCTTTTAAAAACTATGGTTTCAATAAACTCTGACTGTGAAGGAAGAGTTTCCCTTTTAAAGGATTGTTTTAGTCTCATGTTAAGAGTATGTTTAGAGAAAAAAAATAACATTTCAGTCATTGCTGTTTATAAGGAACTGAATGTGTAAAATAAAAATGGTTACATTTCTTTAAGAACTAAAGGTGTGTGTTTATTATTTTATTATTATTTGCTTATCCTATTCTTGGTGGCTCAATAAGACATTATTTAGAACAGTCAAAACTTTAACAAGGCTGATTGCCTTTATGGACTTTCCCATAGTGCTAAAATGTGACTAAATCTTTTGGTAATTTGTACTTTTTAATTTGTAAATCAGATATACTTTTTTCATTTTTAGTTTGATGTCATCTTAAAAAAAATAAAGTTTTTACCTCTATTTGGCTCTATTACTTTCTTGCCTTCTTTTAGGAACAGCTAGTCTGTTGTTTACTGCTTTTTTAATATAAAAATATAGTTCAAACAATATGATTACATTTGTTTGTCATAAATAGGATCATGATTTGTGGATTTATGTGGTTTGCTTCTATAAAAGTCTTCTTTT
>NC_050519.1:17182323-17201106 GCF_002922805.2 Oryzias melastigma | reverse complement strand
ACTTGCAAACCTCAAAGCCATAGATATCCAGGATGGAGATAGAGAGCGTGTGCTGCATGGGGTACACCTGAGCGTTGATCCTCTCTGTCAACCAGTGGAAGAGAAGCGAATACAGGATCTTGGCAACAGCATCTCTGAGAGACAAAAGATTCACGTCGTCATGTGGAAAATGTCATTTTTGAAGTAAAATAAGTCAAACAATTTTTAAAAAGAAGCTAATTCGAAGGAAAAAATGAATAATAAAAGAGAACTCAAGGAATGCATGGATAATGTTTATAGTTTGAATCCTACCTGGCATCAACAGCACTTTCTACAGTCAGAGGTGTGTAGATTTTGTCCCTCATGGTTTCCTGCAGAAAAGCAGAACAAATGAAGATGTTTAGGAAACTAAAGACGATATTGTAACTGTGGATCCTTTATTGTTTAATTGTCGAGTTATAAATACATTTTGGGAAGAGTTTTGGTTTTGATTTTCTTCTAAATGCCGTTCCAGTTATTTGGATTAAAAAACTGTTTTATTCAGGGAGTTGATCTCTCATAGAATTGAAAAGGTAGTTCTTAATGTCCTGCTATTGCAAGGAATTTTTTGTATTGATAAAAATAAATCTTTGAAGACCAAACCGATTTTTAATACTTTTCTTAAAGAGCTCTGTCTTTATTTTTAATCACTCGATTATATTAAAAACAGAAAAAAGGATTGAAATTCCTTTTTTTTTCAAGAAATTTAACCTTAATGAGAACTCCTAACAAAAGTTAAGCTGTTTTTTTCGTCTTTATGTGTAGTTTTATGTGTAGTCTTTATACGTTATATATTTTTTATGTTATGTTAGGTAACTGCAGTTGCTATTCTATGTGTTCTTGCTGCTGTTATTAATGCTGTTCTATGTCATGTAACACAAATATAAATTAAGTTCTGGGAAAAAAAAAAGCAAATACAAAAAAAAGTTTTGTGGCTTTCAATTTATAAGTTTTGTCAGTTTTCCTTCAGACTCAAAAGTTTTTAAGTAAACCATTAAGTATAAATATGTTACAGGATGATGTTTAGAGTTAATATTTTATCAGTGTGATTTGGTTCAGTTTTTCTCAGATGTTCCACTGAAACCTTTTAGTGCCAAAATGATCATGCATGTCATTTATCAGGATTGTAAAACTAAAAATGGTGCAAAAAAGTAAAATTCTGTGATTTTTTTTTTTTTTAATTGACCTCTTTTTAATTTAGAAAAATAAGCATGAAAAGGAGGTTTAGTTGAAACTTCAATGCATCCCCTTAAATTGTTGAGAAAGAGGAGTGAAAATTACAAATGTTACTAAAAAATATATATGTTTTTGGTAAATAATGAAAAAAATAAACGTGTGAAATGTTTCAAATTAAAGTTAGATTACACTGGTCTCCCTCATTTTGCTGAATCAGTTCTCAAACAGGAAACTGATGTTAGACTTTTTAAAGCACCAGCAGGGAAATCCTGAAGGACCTGGACCACAGTGTAAGCAGATCTGTGGCAGCAGTTTGTTTATTTCTTGTTCGTCTTTCTTCCACTCTGTGTGTGGCGGCAACACATGTGGCCCCCATTGTGTCTGCGTAAGCGACACTGGGGGCCGCACAATGGCCTTTAAAGTAAGCACATGTGAGTGAGTGGAGCTGGCGTTCTGCCATGTTGGCGGTCAACATTAAAAAAAAAAAATGGTTTGACCTCCAGTTTTGAACCCTTTAACACCTGAGGCATCGTCGGCGTGGATTAAACAAAATCTTTAACATTCTTGCGCCGCTTTTCTCCTTTAAAATCTACTGGAATTACGTTGATTGTGTAAACAATAAAAAATTAACAGTAAATCAAAGAACATAAACATTGGACCCCATTGGACTAAAGTGCTTTTTTCTGTTTCTTGTTTTAGACACAATACTAAAAGCATTCGTGGACTGTTTTGATACTGACAGTCACTTTGTAGGTGATGGCTTTCTGGAGTCCTTCTGGTGAGATCTGCAGCAGCTCAGCCACCACCCTAATCTCCTGAGCGCTCACCACTGACGCCACCTCCTGGCCATCATTCTACAATTCATCAGACATTTCTGATTATTTATTTCACCAAAAATCATCTCGTGTGACCAAAATGGGAAATGAAGTTAATAGGTTACCTCATATCTCTGAAAGTAGACATTGCCCAAATGCAGGATGGAGGAAAGCACTCTAAAGATGGCGGACTGGTCCTCTGGGCTGAAGCGAAGGATTTCCATGGCTGACAGCAGACGCCGGAAGTCATCCGCATCGTTTTTTCCCACTATTCCGCAATTCCCCCCCTGAGAGAAGAAACAAGCTGACAAAACTATTTTTGATCTAAAAGGTCATGACCTCCACTTCCTGATTTGCACCTGATTGAGATAGTAGTAGGTTTCCGCTTCTTGCAGATAGAAGGCCTGCCTCTGCTGAGAAGGAAGACCTGCCAGCATCTCATAGAAAATGTGATAGTTCCTCTCATCTTTGGCCTAAAGCAAACACACGTTTGTCCCTGTGAGTTTAAATTCAGACCCTTTTGATCAATTGTGGGCATTTGTCTCACCTGGAACACAATTCGGGACTTTTCCAGTAGATACTGGGAGGTTATGGCACCACAGATTATACCACTGAACCAATGAAGGGGGAAAAAAGAGTGAAGAAATTAGATGAAAATTAAAAATGAAAAAGATGATTCAGTATTTTTTTATACTCACTTTTCTAAAAAGACCTCTATGTATTTCCCAAAGCGACTGGAGTTATCATTTCGCACAGTTTTGGCATTTCCAAAGGATTCCAGGAGAGGAGTTGCCTCAAGTATCTGCCGGGTAATCAAGGACACAGTTCAGAAGATAACGCTGTTTCATTTCAGGCATAAACTTTAAAAGGAAAAATAAAGAAACAAGAACTATCTGAAATATTAACTTTATTTACCGGTCCTGCACTCATTTTTACAAATAAATGTTTTGAAAAAATGTCAACATTTATATGCATTTCCAGAAAAAGACTTTGGTGAAACTGAAAAAAGGAAAGTTTAATAAAATAAACCAGTCATTTTAAATGTGGCGCCAAAATTCTAAAAAAATAAAAACATCAACAACCAGGAAGTGATTTTTATATTGTCTCTAATGCAACACAAGAATAAAAATAAACTCACTATAATAATATAAAAGTACGGAAGAGGATTAGGGCCACTGAAAAAAAAAAAAGCCCATGAAAAATTCTGACTTTAATCTCAGAATTCTGACTTTTTTCTTTTAAACTTTTAAACTCAGAATTCTGACTTTTTTCTCAGAATTCTGAGATTAAAGTCAGAATTCTGACTTTAATCTCTGAATTTTTCATGGGTTTTTTTTTTTTCAGTGGCCCTAATCCTCTTCCGTATAAAAGATACATAAAATGGCACTCTAAAAATATCCAATTCTGATCCAGACTCCACCTCGGACGAAGAAAATAAATCTATTTGTCTACAAGAATGGAGTGAAGCAGGTAGATTGTAGCCCACCCAGCATATTTTCTACGTCAAAAATATACGTTTTGTTCCCATCTGCTCCTGATTTACAACAATTTGAATAAAGAAAGGCATTTTTTAGCCTAGTTTTCTCAATATATGGCCTCCATCATCAGAAAAATACCTCAAGAACATGTGAAAAATGCCTAAACTGACTTTCACGGAGTTAGAGAAAAAAAAATTGCCCAACAGTCAGGCTGTTATTATAGAAGCAGTTTTTTTTTTGGACGGAACAATGTGGCTCATTCACTATATGGGCATAAAATCAATCAATCAATCAATCAGTATACTTTATTAATCCCACAGGGAGAAATTCATGAAGCCTTTAAATGCAAAGTTAGATTTTTAAGTGGACCTGTGAGAAATCTATAAACTTTGCAAATGCAACAAGTTAAAAATGTAAAGGGCATGCCGTTACCTCAATCTGCATCCAATGAAAGCCATCAGAGGAAACAGAGAAAAAAAAACATTATTGACATTCAGTGAGCTCAATATACATAGACATCTAATCTTCTCGCTTGACTTTAAAACGTGCGTATACAGTAACCTGTTGTGCAATGTTGTTCAAGTGATGGACAGATGCAAGGTAACGAAGAACAAGTTTGGTGGCCTCGGTTTTTCCTGACCCACTCTCCCCACTGAAACACAGGCATCAAATGGGACAATTAAACAGATGCACTGCAAATTTTTTCACAATTTCAAGTGAAAAATGTGACTATTAAAAACTTTTGTTTTGCAGTATTGACATGTGCAGAATGTTATTTTTTGACATTAACAGAGAAATTATGCTAATCCAATTTTAATTGCAAGTATGTTTTATTTTTTATGTGAAACCCAAGCATTAAAAATCAAGGGAAAATACAAAAAAGCCATCTGAGCAAGTCGATTATCTGCACTTTCAGGACCAACAACTTTTATTATTCACAGAGTGTTAATCTGATCCTCATTACCTCCCCACTAGTGCAGAATGTGTCTGCTTTAACTGTTTTAGACATGTGAGACTTTCACATTTGAAAAGACTCCAATTCAACATTTGCTTAAGCTGAATTCTCAAGCATTCAGAGCTCCATCTCCGCCCCCCAAAAAGACTTCTTGAAAAGCATTGAATACCAGAGTAATGTAAGCTTTTTTCTAAATGAGGACAGAGTGTGCGCACATCTTTGACGTCTTTACCACTTTCCAGCGTAAGGTTACAGCTCTCAGGCTGCTCGGTGAAAAAACTGGGCCGATAATGGTCACTAAACACCAGACTTCAGTTAGCCCTTTGCACACACTCATAAGCACAAACCTGAAGTCCACATTTGTGCACTCACATTTATTCACCTCTTAAACATAATCTGGTTCTGGCCTTGACCTGACTGGGCTTTCCTCACAGATGTCTCTTTCTAAATGCAGCTAGGGCGTTTTCAGTCTTCTTATCTTATAAATATTTGTTTTTTTATGTGTGGTTTTGTAACTTTTAACAACATTACATTCCAACTGATGTTTAGATTAGAAATTACACAGTTCATTATATTTCAATGAATATACTCAGGACCTTTTTTAGAATTGTGGTTGATCATGTTTCAACATTTAAGCAGTAAAGTGCAGTGAAAAAAACTTATAATGTACATATTCATTCATTCATTCATTCATCTTCTTGTCCGCTTCTTCCCTTTCGGGGTTGCGGGGGTGCCGGAGCCTATGCTGGCTACTGATGGGCGAAAGCGGGGTTTACCTTGGACAGGTCCCCGGTCTGTCACAGATAATGTACATATGTGTAAGGTTTTACAATAAAATCAATTAAATCTTTTACCTGATTATTATGACTTGATTTTGTTTGGCATCCAATATTTTAGAATAGGCAGCGTTTGCTATGGCAAACAGATGCCTACAAAACAGAAAAAATGAACATAATTGTTAAAGAATCAAACCTCACTAATTCACATATGCTCACCAGCCACTTTATTAGGCACACGTCCAACTGCTCGTCAACATAAATTTGTAATCGGTCAATCACATTGCAGCAACTCAATGCGTTTAGACATGTAGACAATGGTTGTTGGTGCCAGACGGGCTGGTCTGAGTATTTCAGAAGCTGCTGATTTACTGGAATTTTCACCCCAAACCATCTTTAGGATTTACAGAGAATGGTCAGAAAAAGAGAGAATATCCAGTGAGCTGCAGTTTTGTGGGCGGAAATGCCTTGAGTACCTGAGTATTGTTGTTGACCCTGTCATCCCTGTATGACCACAGTGTACTATCTTCTGATGCTACTTCCAGCAGGATGAGGCTCCATGTCATAAAGCTGGAATCATCTCAGACTGGTTTCTTGAACATGACAATGAGTTCACTGGACTCCTCACATTCACCAGAGCCCATTAGATCACCTTTGGGATGTGGTGTAACGGGAGATTTTCATCATGGATGTACAGCCGACAAATCTGCAGCAACTGGATGATATTATCATGTCAACATGGACCAGACTCTCTGAAGAATTTTTCCAGTTCCTTATTGAATCGCTGCCACAAAGGATTAAGGCAGTTCTGAAGGTAAAATGACTCCATACTTGTACTAGCAAGGTGTGCATAATAAAGTGGCTGATGAGTGTATTACATTTACAAACAAAATGCTTGAAATTTGATTGAATAAACTTATAGGTTACGGAAGACTTACGGAGGGTTCTCTCCAAGAGCATGACCTTTGTACAACAGCACCATGTCTGTCCCATAGATGTTGTACATCTTATAAGGGTTCACCGACAGCAGTATGCTGCCTATGTATGTCTGAAGTATGAAAAAAGAGGAAATTAGACACCATACATCGACTCCTTTTAATGTCCTTATTTGCATTTAAGAATGTTCTTCAAGCACTTACATATATGAGCTCTCTTTCAAATCGCTTGCGTACATTCAGCAGTACAGCCACTTCATGCATCTCACTGGAAGAAATAATAGAGTGAAGTCAGTTATTAAAGTTGTGTGTGGCGCCCTGAATTCAAAAGCAAACATAAGATACACTGTATGTCTTAAAAGACAATATTTTCCATTATTTTAGAGTTAAATCAGAGTTCTTTTAAGCCCTACAGGTATTTTATGGAACAACACCCACTGACATTGACTTGTTTGGTTTACCAAAAACAATTAAGAGACATTCTACTTACTCCAACTGTGTCATGTCTTCCACCCCATCTTCCACCCTCTGCTCCCGGTGAGTTATGGTGGGCATGCTTCTAATTGAGTACATCTAAAAACATGTACATAAACCCAGAAGTAAGGACATAGTACAAATACACAGACATGAAAAGCACAAACAAGAAAGGGTTAAAAAAGGGTTTAGTTTAAATGGTTATTGATTGTCAGAACACCAGTATCACCAGTTTTCATGAATGTGTGAGGATTAAAACTTGATTTCTTCAAAGCCCTCATTCTGTGCCCAAATCTAATCTGGACTTTACATATGCTAATCATTTCTTGGTCTGGGAGAAAAAGAAAAATTGCATTCAAAACTAATATTCTTAAGTGGTTTGACATCATTCAAATAGGAAATATTACCTTATCAAACCAGTTCCCCTGTGGTTCCCCCTCTCTGTTGAGATTCCACTCCTCTGGTTGTCCCCCCTCTTGTGTCTGTCCCATCAGACTTTGGGGGTCCAGAAGCTCTCCATCTCTATACATGGACCACTTATTGAGATTCTGGACTGTCCCATGAGGGAGAATTCTCTCTGTCCCCCACACATCCACATCTTGTTGCATCCCTAAGCCTTCGGCTCCCGAGCCCTGTGCCCAGTGCTGCTCAGGCCCAGCTCCTTGGACTTGGGGTGATACTACAGCGTACGAGGACGACAGGCGGAAGTTCGCTCCCCGTAAGTGAGTACTCTGCAAAGCACCAGAGAGGTTAAGTGAGCGGGGCTCCGGAGTGCTGGGGGCACCGAGCCTTGACATGATGTTACCATCAGGGAGACGGTATTTTGCCCCACGGAGGTTTGGGTTTTTTGATAGAGCATTGGACAGGTCAAGAGACTGAGGTCCTGTATTAGCTTGGGAACGGGTCATTAAAGTTCCATCTGGCAAGCGGTAGGTGGCAGATCTAAGATTCTGATTCCGGAGAGCATTTGAGAGATCAAGTGATTGTTGAGAAGTTTCAGCAGTTCCAGGCTTCTTGAATAACGAAGTGTTTGAAATATTGTAAGAAGCTCCACGAATATTGGTGTTTAGCAAGGCACCAGAAAGAAAAGGGCTGGAGGGAGCTTGAGGCTTGTTTTTTGAAAACAGAGATGATCCCTCTGGGAGCTGAAACTTTGCATTACGAAGGTTAGCATTTGTCAGTGCATTTGACAAACCCGGTGATGATAGGGCACTCTCAGCATTTTGTGCCTCATCTCTTGGACGCATCAGGAGAGAAGCATCTGGTAATCGATAAGAAGCAGAACGAACATTTGCATTTAGAAGAGCAGAGGACAGAGCAGAAGGAGATGGCTGGCTTGTCGCATTACTTCTGACCAAAGTGCCATTGGGAAGTCTATAGGTTGCCTGACGTAGATTTGTGTTTTGCAGGGCACCTGAAAGTGCCGAAGATGAGAGATGAACACCCCCACCTGTGCTTTCATTCATGGTTGGAGACTCACCAGGGGCCTGAGACATTCCCAAAGTGCCACTTGGGAGCCTGAACATGGACCCCTGGATGGCAGAAGTCTGCAGTCTACCAGACAGAAGTGGGGAGCTCCCTCTTAAACCTCCCTGCTGAGATGTGGTAGGAAGGGGAGCAGGGGAGAGGTGTCGCTGTAATGGAGATGCAAAGGAAGCATTACGTAACTGTGGGCTAAGCATTGCAGACGACAAGTGTGGGGCTGAGAGACCAACAGGGGCAGCAGGAGCTGGGTGTTGAGGGGGAGCCATGACATTTGTATAAGGGTTGGCATTCCGTTGCAAAGGAGATGAATATGAGGCACTACGTAATCGTGAGTCCTGCATCAAAGCAGTAGATAGACCCACATTACCAAGAGAGTTTTCCATCTGAGTTTGCTGGATAACTTCACCTTGTCCATTAGGTACTGGAGAAGGGATTCTTTGTAATGGTGAAATGTTTCCAACATTTTGCAGATAAGGATTCTGGAGTCTGCGCCCCATATTTGGGGATAATGGTACTTGCTGAGGAAGATTTTGAGGGAAGACTTTTTGTTGTAGCTGTGGGGACATTGGCCTTTGTAAAGGTGTAGCATAGGCATTGGCTGAGTAAGACCCTGGTAAAGCATTTGTAAGCATGGGTGATGCTCCTGGCTCCGTCAACGTGTAATCAACATGTGCAATATTTTGGGATGAGAGAACATCATGAGGCAGACTGGAATGAGGAGAGGCTAGGTAGAACTGTGTTGGACCCAGACCATGGGGGCTCATTGATCTATGAGGCAACGGAGAAGGTGGGTGAGATAGATGCATAGGAGAACCAGAGCGAGAGGGCAGTGGCGTTCTACGATGTGCCATTTGTGGCGATTGAGGTCTACTTTGCATTCTTCTCATTGATGACTGAGGAAATAGAGGTCTTCTTTGTTTCAAAGATGACTGTGGAGGAACTGAAGACGTCGTAGAAGGACCTCTAATTGACTGTCTTGACTGAAGAGATGGCTGGTTTCGTGGCATTCGGACAAGAGGCTGCCCCCGACCTACAGGTCTGTGGAAGCCTCGTTGAGTAGAGCCTGTCCGCTTCGCTTCTCTGATCCCAACTGGCCGGGAATCTGCTCTGTTTAACATGGGTGAGGTAGCTGAGGCTCCGATATGTCCTAAAGGGGAACTAGCACCACTATGTATGGAGGTTCTAAAAGGAGCTACTTGCTGAGTAATAGGGGGCCCTTGTCTACTGCGTCTTTTTACATAGGGGTTAGCAGGGGAGGGTTTCACAGCCCTCATGGGCACTTGGTTTCTGGCTACAGGGCCATTTATCATCCTACGAGTAGAGGACCGGGTGACACGAGAGGGTGAAGGAGATGGTGAATGACGGGGAGAGGCAGGGCGGAAGGAATGTGGTGGCGACTGAGGTCTTTCCATTGGAATAGGGCTATGTCTTTGTGGTGATGGCAGAGGAGAAGATGGGGGGTGCCTCATAATGGAGGTTCTTTTCTCTCTCTGAAATAAATTTGGTCTGGTAGAGGGCAAAGGCACTGCATCCGGAGGAGGATGCTGTCGGAAAGAAAGTCTTGGAGAAGATGGTGGACTGTGTCTGTGCCTTGATGATTCCCGAGGAGAAGCCAGTTGTCTAGAAAGTGGCGATTGGGGTCGGACTGTTGTGGGAGCCCTGTTTAACCCCATTCCTGCTCTCCCTCGTCTCAGGGATGGTTCTGCTCTAATAGACATGCCTCTTCTGTGGGGTGGCGGAGACAAAGGGGGACTTGGTGGTCCCTGTATTTCAAACAGTGAATTGGGCCTCTGGCCTCGTAATGAAGAACGATCATTAATGTATCCTTGTTGAAAGTCCATGACATGTGGTGAAAATTGGTTTGAAGGAGAAGCCATTGGCCTAGCTGATACTGGTCTCATTGATAGCTTTGGGGACGGGAGGGGACTCATCCTTCGTAGGGGCAATGGTGAAGCCATTGGTGAAGCTAATGGTGAATGCATTATTTGCTGAATTGGTGGGGCCACTTGTGGTATTTGCTGCACCTGAAACATCTGTGGGTCTTGGAAGAGGGGAGCTTGGTAGACCTGGGGAGAAAACTGAGGTGTTGGCATTGGTGAAGAAGGGAACAAGTTACTTGGAGGAATGGTTAAAGGAGGATGGATTGGATAAGGTGCTTGAATATATTCCTGGTCGATGTTCACAGTTGGTGTTATTGGGGCATGGCCGGGAAGAAAAGACATGTGTTGTTGGTTCATAACTGTAGGATCAACAGGGTGAGCAGGTAAGTATGAGGGAATAAGTTGCTCATACTGCACATCTGGCATAATCTCTTGGTTGTTGAGAGCAATGGCTGGAGAGGGAGGAGGATACATTGGTGAGGAAAGTTGAGAATTAGGAGGAGGTGGTGGCAAGGTTTCAACCTCAAGTCTGTCTTTTCCAAATAGCATAACTTGGGGCCTGGGAACCCTGAACTGTTCTGATATTTGAGGCTCAGGAAGAATTGAAGAAAGTTGCTCTTGTGCATATAGTTGTCCTGTCTCAGCTGGATCCAGCTGGACATTCATATTAAAATGCTGCTGTTGAGGGAAGTAAATTGGAGCAGGCTGTATGTATGCCTCCATTGGGTCAGTAAGCATTCCTTGGACAGGAAAAGTGTTGCTCATCATGTGATATGGGTCTGCCATACTGTAGCTGGCAGCCATGTTGTGGTGAAAAAAATTGTCATACAACTCAGGGTTCATTTGGTCATAGACACCATACATAGGATCTCCATAGTAACCATATGACTCTGGCTCCACTGCATA
This sequence comes from Oryzias melastigma, assembly GCF_002922805.2. NCBI lineage: Eukaryota > Metazoa > Chordata > Actinopteri > Beloniformes > Adrianichthyidae > Oryzias > Oryzias melastigma. Next base: position 17,190,208 of record NC_050519.1, on the reverse strand, counting down.
TAGCATTCCATCGTCGCCATAGTAGTACTCTACCTCTTCATCATCATAATAATATGGATATTCTTCCTCATGATAGCCATAAGGGTGATCATAGTAATTATCCTCATCATTGTAATAGAGCTCATCATCGAAGTAGAAGTTCCCTTCTTCATCATAGTAACCCAACTGATCTTCCCACTCTTCATCATCATACTCCATTTCCTCTCCATACATGTCATAGGGGTCATTGGACATTGGTTGTCTTGAATAACCTCTTAGTCCTCCTCTGTTGTGATAATCGTCCTCATACATGTAATGGTCATCATACTCATAGGGTTCGTCATAATAGTGCCCATGTCTCCCTCTAGAGCTCCTGTTGGCGAAACTTTTATGACTCCGTCTCCCGGCCAATGCTCCATAGCGGCCTTGACCTTTAGAGGACAGAAATCTTCCAGTCAACCAATTGGTAGCTGCTGCCATTCTTCCTATCATCCAACTTTTACTCTTGAACCCTTGGCCTGTTTTCTTTTTCCCAAACATGCCCTTAAATCTTCCTCCCAGTCCCTTTGCCTCCGTTGCCATTTTGCCCTTCCCCTCTAAAGCTGATAAATTAATTTTTTTGGTTTGTGCAGATTCTTTTGACGCATCTTTCTTATTAAACATGCTGAAACCTGACAGACCTGGCTTTTTGTCAGCAGATTTTCCTCCAAAACCTGAAAAGAGTTTACTGGTACCCAGAAGTGGTTTACTACCTGCCGCTGGTTTCTTTTTTTTGGAAAGTCGCAGGAAGAGACGGGAGGTGCTTTTAAGGTTTCTCTTTGGTTTGGATTTATCTTGCTGCTTGGAGGGAAAACTAAAAGGAGAGGACTTTCCAGCGAAGCCTGTGAGGGCTTTAGAGGCACCTTTGAGGTGAGATTTTACATCCGGTACCTTCAGTGCTTTAGCGTCTTTCAAGTTCTTCTTCTGTCCCTCTGCAGCGAAGCCCATCATGGCCTTGGATGCACCCTTAATGTGGACATCACTCATCTTTTTTAAATTCATTGCACCCACACCTTTCTTCAGTTGTGCCTTTCCATCATCTTCCTCTTCATCATCAGGAGAATGTTTTGAGGACTTTGCACCTTTCATAGCCACAGCTTTTGATGCACCTTTCAGAGCTGCTTTACCTCTTCCCTTATCCCCTTTTGCCCCCTTCTTTGTTACCACTTCTTCCTCACTTTCTTCTTCTTCCTCACTCTGCACCTCTTCCTCTTCATCTTCAGACCCCTCCTCTGATTCACTGACAGGCTTCTTTCCCTTTCCTTTCTTTCCATTATCTTTCCCCTTCGCTGGTGGCTCCTCTCCCTTCTTTCCCCCTTTCTTGTCATCTTTCCCTCCTTTCTTATCATCTTTTCCTCCTTTCTTCGGTTCCTCTGACTTGCCTTTTTTGGCAGCAGATTTTGAGTCACCTTTTTTGGGCGGCATGATGATGATCCTGATTCACACCATGGCAGAGTTTAGGCGAAGCTTGGTGGTTGACAATCCAAGTGGTTGAAGCATCTTCTTATATTTCCGTCCTCATGTTTTGCTCCATCTGATCCACTTCGGTCAGAAAAACAAACCCGCCTGCACTCTGTCTTAGGTCAGTTTTTTGATTAAGTACATGGAGAAACAACAGCCTTTCAAAATAAAATCTAGAAGTTGTCTCTAAATCTCAGCCATCCAGGACTGCTTGCCAAATGTTTTTCAGCCTTAAAAAATAAGTGTCACTGTTCATGTGAAAAAAGACAATGATTATATAAAGAACTTAGCTTATGAAAAGCCAATCTTACTGGTTGCTGTATCCATCAGTGATACCTGCATCACTCCCTTAAATAGCTGGATTTTTCACAATAATCTTTCAAATAATTCCAATCCAAAGTAAGCTCCTTGTCTTGGTGAATAGTGAGAGGACTTCCGGACATCCCGTATTGTGTGAAAGTTGGTAATCCGGTGAAAGAGTTGTTGTTTGTCCTGTGAGTCCTGCGGGGAATCCCTTCATTCTCCAATTTTGGCAGCTCGTTTTCCCACCACAGAGAGTCTCCGTGAGTGCGATGGTGTGCGTGTCCCCTGTCCTCTTTGTAGGTGAGCGAGTGTGCATATGTGTTGCATTTGTGGTCGTATCCTCCTACATCCACGTCAGCCTGCCTTTGTGACCTCCTGCAACCTTCAGCACCCATCCCTCCAGTCACTGAAACTTTCATAGCCGCGTTTGCCAAACTGAAACACCCCCATCATAACTTATGCATTTCAGGACAGGTATGGGAAGATGGATTTACACCTGTATGAGTATTTACAATCAGAGTAAGTATTCACTTTTATAGCCTCAAAGGGCACCTTGATGCACCAGCTATACTACCTCTGGGTAACACTATCCTGGTTCACTCTGTATGAATAATGCAAGTTGGCTGAGCTGTTGCTAAACTGTGTCTGAGAGGCCGAGCCAAATTGTGCCAAACTGGCACATCGGTAGCAGAGCAGAGAGTTTTAAATCTTGCAGTTCATATATTAACCCACAAATACATATTGGTGTTAAAATTACAATATGCTTAATGGATTTTTATTTAAAAACTTACCAAACTTGTTTTAAAAAAAATTAAAGAATTTGTTTTGAGATTTTACAAGACCACTGAATCTGAAGTCATCCTTCACAGTTGACTATATAGGAACAAAAACATTAATACAATAAAACACAGTTTCTTTTTTCAGACGTTTATTTAACAATTGAATTGTAGGTTTAATGCATACTTGTTCATAAGGGGTTTATAATTTCTTGCCCTAAACAATTTTGTATCAAACAATGTGGAACATTTTAAGATATTCTTCGTCACTGTGGCGAACTCCAGTAGTAACACACGTCTGTATCTGGCATATTTGCCTCTTTACCATGTTTTGAATTCCTAATCTGAATTGTGATAGTGTGTGAAATTATTGATGAAAAAACAAAATAATGCAAAGGCCAAACAACATGTAGCTAATTTCTACTCAAAACATTATTTCACTCATAATAAGTTTGCAATTTATACATTTTTTTAGATAAAAATGTAATTAAATACAACATTTCAACTGCAATGTGGAGAAATCTTTAACTGGAATGAGATAAAATGTATATACAAGACAACAAAAAAAACTATTTTGCTTGTGAATCAAGTGAAAAAAAGTCATTCTGTTTCCGTAGAACATTAGCTTAGTAATTTTACTTTGCATTAAGTGTAATTAGCTATTTCGGCAAGAAATTTAGATTTTAGACTGCAAAAAAACTGTCCGATTTAGAGTTTTGTGGTGAAGGTCTGACATCAGCTCAGTGATGATGGACTGATGTTAATTCATTGATGATGGGATGATATTCCAGGAGGTCATCTCAGTGGCACATATGAATGTTTAATGACTGCCCTGTGTTCTTCCTACGCATCATAGATAAAACATTCATTGAATGCTCCTCTAAATATACCACAAGGGGTAAACCCCACCCCGGCCAGCTCCCTGCATGACCAATAAACAGTGCTGGACGCAGGTTCATGCCAGGAGTTAACAGTCAGACAGTCACAGACAGGCGAAAAAGACTGCAGGAAACGTTAGAAACTGTCATTTTATAAGGCAAAACAGAACAATGTGGATTTTTTTTAAATGAGTAAAAACCTGTTAATGAAGTCTACAATTTAAACATTTTTACCAAATATGAAAAATATCCAAAAATCTGCTTGAAAAATGTGACATTTTCGGGAGTATGATCGCATAAATACCCTTTTACCCACAAAAGACTGCACAGGTGTAAGCATTCAACTACAAAAGCTAAATAAGGAAATGAAATATTAAAATTCCTGTCTAAAAAATACAATGACAGAAAATGAACATGCACTTCAATAAGTGGGACTCTTTTTCTTTAAAGTCAAAATGACTGATTGTCATAAACGCACTCCCGTGGAGGAAAGTCTCATATCAGATAGAGGTAGGATAATGAATTCAGGATGTCAATCATTACAGGAAGCTGTATGCAGATTGACAGCTGCGGCATACATATTAATTAGAGAACTGAAAGCTTGTTGTAAACCTAGCCATATGGTAAACAAACTTAATTACCAGTGACTGAGTTCCTATGATGGAGACAATGACAATGGACCGGTATGTAAAGAAGCAGCGACAACCCTGTGATTTTCCATATGATAAATTGTACATACAGTATAAGTGTAGTTGTTTTGGGATTTTTTTTTTGCCTTTTTTTCTTTTAAATATAGCAGCCTGTTTCCTTATTTTAAAAAGATAAGAACTGAGTCTAAAAGTCTGTTAATTGTTTTGCTGATATTTAGCAGACCTAGCATTCTGAAATTGCAGTTTAAGCTTGTTTAGCTTTTAGCCATTTTAGCTAACTAATGCTAAATCCTAGCATTGAAAAGTGTAAATATTTTAGAGCTAAAACAAAGTTTTTTTACAACAAAGTTTTTAAGTTTCACCTTTGGGAAACTTGTCAATTTGGGTCATAAAATAATAAACAGCCTAAATTAAAAAATGGTCCAGTTAGCATGTCTTCATAATTAACATTGCTACCACAACAGCTTTACAACTAACACACATTGCTGTGTAAGAGCAAAAGTCACCAAAGTTTTTCTTTTTTTTAATAAAGAGAATGATTAAAAAAAAAAAAAAAAAAAAAAAAGAATCACATTATTGATTGGCTACATTTGAATTCCTACTCCCACAACTAAAAAAAAAACAATTGCGGGACTTCATAGTGCCCTGGAGTTTATAAACGATTCAGATAACATCTCAGCATTTTTTAAAACTATACGAATCCACTGAATTTTTATGGTGAAAACTTGGATGATTTATAAAAAAATACATTATGTATACATTTTTTTTTTTCAAAAGACAAATAGTCCAAAAACAATGCATTGTGATTTATATTTGGTAATGTAGTGATCAATCTCACTCAAATGCCCTGGATTTTAAAAGCAATTCAGACACCGTACTCATGATTATTTTTTTAACGTCTAAAATGACATAATCAATTTCACAAAGTGAAAACATATACAACCATGATACTGTGACTATTTATAAATCCACTTTTTTCTGATGATGAAAACATTGATGTTTTATTAAAAAATACATTTAAATACTTTTCTTTATTTCTTTTTTTTTTTTTTGCGAAAATTGTTCAGACGTATTGCATTGTGGTCCATATTCCCAAACCTAGAGAGCATCGATGCACACTGATTTTTCGCAGAGAATTCTGGGAAATTTTTTAGGGCACTGGACTTTGGAATTGTGGATTCGGACAGCATTACAAAATGGCTAACACACTATACAATGCACTATAGCTATGTCCGAATTCCTTCACTACTCACTATAGTGAATTAGCTTTTTGCAGAGACTTCTGGAAAATTTGTAGGAAAGCATTTTGGAATTGTAGATTCAGACATCCCTAAAACAGCAAATGTTAAAACACAACCTTAGTGTTTGGAAAACTTGTCTGTTCGTGCAACTAAACTGAATAAAATAAATAAAAAGTACTCCAGTTAGCATTGCTGTTGCCAACTGGCTAACAGTGCTATCACTGTAACAGGTGTGAAGCTACGGACACACACGTTCAAGAACTCGCTAAAACTCTGGTTCTTCAACGTTCAAATCATTCACTTTATAAGAGAACTGGACACAGAAAGCTTGACTTCACTCGTAGAAAACAGTTTACATCCGACTCCAAAAAATTCAGTCGCCAATATTTGTGATACGAAAAATAAGGGACCAAATCTAAGTCCCTGATTGGTCAAAAGTCTAGTCTTCAGTGACCATGTGTTTGGCACGTAGAGCCCAAAAATGAATGTGGAAATTTGTGTGGCTACAAGGGAACGCAAATCTGAACGCGAAAACCTGAAACGCACATTTACGCGCTCTTACATAAACTTTCCCTTAAAATTGGTCACTTGAGTGTGTGTTGTCAAGGGTAGTGTGAACTTAGCTAAAGATTAAAAGTCAAAGAAGCTTTTATTTTTGGTCAGCATAACTCCAGGTGAAAAACAAAAGACATTAATATGACAAAAAAAGGAGTAACGTTGGAGAAGGAGAACATGAGAAACAAGGCAGAGAACGCTGAACTCAGGTTCCTGTGCGGTTTTAGGATCCATTAAGGTCTTAGCCTTTCCTGTCAGATTATACGGCCACTTGACACTAGAGATGCACCGAAGAACTGTCTTTAGGGATCAAACGACAATTTTAGATTAGTTTGACTCCCGGGCCTGAAAGGAAAATGTGAACTTTAAACTACAGCTAAAAGTAAATTACACTGTCGATTAAATCTTTTAAAGACTTTTGTGCGTTTTGATCAAAAAATGATTAAAGATGTCCAAATACATCCAGATGAATTCAGTAAGTAGGACAAGATAAAGTTAATCTTTGCTTTTAAAGTCAAAATATTTCCCAAATTGTGCTGATTAGATATGAAGAATTAACAAAAAAATATGAATCTCAGGATCAATAGGCTATTCTATAAAACAATGTTTCTAGAAAACCTTTTTGAATCATTTTTACCTTATTTAAGCAATTAAAGCCCAAGCTGTTCAATCATAGAAAAGTGAATCTTCCAAAGATAGAAACTTAAATAAAGCTTTGTCAGGGGGGAAAAATATTTTTGCATAAAAAAGAGTGAATAAAATAAGTGGACAACTTACAAAATGCAATGACATAATAGGATTTTTGATTAATTAAATCTACTGATCCTTTCTAGTCAATAAATATACATTAATTTGTGTAATTATTATGCCAATGAGAAATTTACGATAACATTAAACTAAGTAATCACAATGTTTTTTCTACAATTGTAATAAATGTTAATTTAGATTCCTTACCTTTATCGTTAGAAAAATATCTCTATATTTAGGGTTTTCAGTCCACAAATACTCGTCCAAACATCATTCGTCGCGAATGAAATGAAAATGTCTGACTGGTTTCATTTGTGGTCATCCAGACCACCCTTCTGTGGCGCTCATGATCTCACAGCCACGCCAAACCCCTTCACTTCACCCAAACGGTGCGGCATCAGCTCACAATGGGCCTCTGATGGCAAAGATAGCCTCTGTTTGCCTTAACGAGGCCTCAGCAATTACTCAAACATCAAATGTATAATGGGTACCTGAGGGAGAGCAGTGTTGGGTCAAACTCTTTACACATCAATCCATGCATCACAAGTGTAGTGATTAGGTTTCTTGGTCAACATGCCGCACTCGTGTAGCTCTTTGTGTCGTGCTGCTGTGCTTGCTTTCTGCTTGACTGCCTAAGTAGACAATTACACATGGCCATTGTGCATTAATAGCTGTGGCCCGTATGTGGACACACATTATCATCATCCCACACTTGGACGCAGACGTCAGAGACCAAGGATTGGTTTGTTTTTAATGGCTTGCTGGGACAATGGCTCGGATGGCTGCTACGGTGTGATGAGCTGCTTTATCAGGATTGCACACACAAACACATACATCCCATTGGGAGGCTTTGAGATTTGCTATTTAGGACATCAACAGGTTACTTCTAAGTTATTGTCCATATGAGTCAAGCTAGGAATAATAAAAGAAGTGTGTATGTATGGGGTTCCATTAGTGCCAAAAACGGGTTTTTTTGTTCCCCACAAACTTAACACAAAAAAATATTTTTACACAAATGGAACCTCATATGTAAGGTTAGCAATTTGAAAAATGTTTATATGTACTGTATGTGTGATATTCTGGAATATATGGAATGTAAAAAAAAATAATAAAAAAATAGGGAGTTAATCGCACATAATTCTTGGAATTATCCATCCATCTTCTTGACCGCTTCTTCCCTTTCGGGGTCGCCGGGGTGCCGGAGCCTATCCCGGCTACTGAAGGGCGAAGGCGGGGTACACCCCGGACAGGTCGCC
>NC_050519.1:17148498-17182276 GCF_002922805.2 Oryzias melastigma | reverse complement strand
AAAAACCTGTTTTGTCACAAATTATAGTTTGAACATTATGACTAGCAGGTGAAAAAAAATGGGATTCATGTTTCTACATCACACAAGTCTGTCAAAGTAATTTGCAGACATGTTCCATGTGCAAAACACATTTATGTAAGCAAGTAATTCAATGCATATTTATACAGTTTAATTTCTTTTTCATAAACAGGACACTTTCTTATTCTTAATTGAGTAAAATCAAAATTTTGATCCATTAAAGGTCCATCATGGAAAAATAAGTAAAATAAAGATTCATAATAGAGGTTTAATTGTGAATAATGAACATTATGGCAATAAGTGATGTGAATTTTAGAGCTTTGTGTTGCAATAAACTTATAGAATTTTAAAGACTGATGAGCTTTAACATTTATGTTAATATTTTTAAATACATTGTTTCTTTTTTGGTTATTCTTTTGCTGCAATGAATAGATTAAACTCTGCTGCCATTTTGTAAATAACCATTGTAAAACTAAAAAGCTTAAAATAGATTTTCTAAATTTGAAAAGTAGAGTTTTAGATTGTCTTATCAGTATCTGTGCCAGTGCTCCAATTCTCAGCTCCAGTTGTAGTTTCATGTGATGAGCAGAAGGAAACAGGAGAGGGCAGAAGAGACAAAGTCAAAAAATCTCTGCTTTCATTTATGTTTTTTTTTCATAAAAAGACAAGAAAAGTATATGTTTTTTGTTACTTATTTGTCTGTTTTACTATATTCCCGTCATATCTTTTTTCTTTAAAAATGTGAATTATGGGTATAAACTTGTCAGCAGCTTCAATCTCAGGAGTTTGTATTATAAATGTGATGCTTCTAATCAAATTCCTTATTTGCTAAATTCTATAGAACGTCTAACAATATTTCATGTTTTTATCTTCAGCTCCGATGTTGTTTGTTATGAATTAATTGTGCTTCACTCTTTTTCACAGATAAATAATATCAAGCAACATCTTCCAAAATGTTGCCACTTTAGTTTAGTGGTTTTAGCTGGGGTGCAGTTTTTAATGCTTAAAATTGTTTGTACTGGTGATTTTTTTTTTAAATCTTTTACTACAAATGATAATAATGTTAACTTAAAAATTTGGAGTCAAGTTAACTCTTAACCTAATGAATTATGTGACATTCAATTATGAACTAAACTAGTTTTCCTTAAAGAATAAAAGCATGTACAAATGTTTTTTTATCTGATATTTCTTACTACTTACAGAAATATGTTCAAGTATTTGGATTATAGAATAAAACACCTAATGTATAGTAAATAAATAAGTCAAATTAAATCTAAAGTTGCATTTCTTTAATAAAAGTGTCATAAACAGCATGTGTTTAAATTGCTCTTGCTTTAAAAACACATCAAACTGATACATTTTCAAAAGTTAACGACCTTGTAAATTCTTAGGTTGGACTTTATGACCAAAGATATCTCCCCATCTGCTCTCACATGCATTTTAATGTTAGTGACATCTTATTCCTACTTCATATACTTTTTCATAATCCTCTTGAAAAGTTGGCTGTAATAGTTTCAACTCTAAGTTTTTTTTTAAGCACATTTTTAAGATCAGATGCGGATGCTGGACAAGAAGCTCTGACTCAAAGTCTTCGCTCTGATTCATCCTGAAGGTGTTCTAAAGAGTTGAGGTTCTGTCACACTGAGCTCACTAAAGTCTTCATGGTCCTTCTAGTCCATTGTTGCACTGTTACATCATCAAAATGCCTCCATGTGTTTGGAGGCATGGAATTGCCCACAATCTCAGTTTTTTCCTCCTTGATCTGTCAATTCCCTCCACTTTGTTATACACCGACAGCTGGTTTGGAATACGCCAGTAAGTGTGGGATAGAAAGTGCTACAGAGAAATTCACAGAGCATTTGTGGCACATTCTTTCAAAATGATAAAAACAGACTATGAAAGTGATTGTAACCACTGGACTGAATTATTTCAACCTGTAGGCTGATGTTTTTGGTATTTCAGTGCCTATTAAAAAGCTGAAAACTTCAGAAAACACTGAAAAATAATAGGCTAAGACTGACCAAACATCCATAAAGACCACTTTTTTAAGTTTAAATACATTTTTGTTAATCGATTCCCATTTAACATACTTTAAAGTTAGACAAACACTTCTAGATTAGAATTATTTTTTGCTGCCCCTCCCCCATCAAACTAAATTCTCAGTTTATTGACTCACTTCAAATAGAAAATGTTCATATAAAATTCTAAAAAGCAATAAATTGATTAAAATGTGTGTTAAAATTAAGATCAAAGTCACAAAGACATATGTACATAAACATTTAAAATAATAAAGTAAAAATGTAATCTGCTTGGTTTCTCACTATTTTTTTCTTTCACTTCACACAGTAAAGCATGGCAGTGGAGGTATTATGGTATGAGAGCATTTTGCTACATCACATCCAACTGACATTCACTGTGTGCACGAGGTCATTAAGAAAATAAAAGTGCTTGCATTTCTAAGGTACCATGTAAAAAACAGTACTTCCTCAGTTTTTTTTTTTATTATTCCTAATATGAGATCCTGCAATTAGGAATAATTTGGAATTCAGAATCCAAAAAAACACAAAAACAAAATGTTTGAATGAGTTTGAAAAATTACTCTTGGTAGAGCCCCACTTAAAAAAAGGAAATTTAACTTAGAAAGGGTAGATTAGAAACATTAAATATCAGAACCCTAACGAACAAAAAGCCCATTATACTGTGAAAGTGAAACATTGGATCTGCAATTTGTTACTTTAAAAAATATTAGTTTTCATCAAATTGCCTTTTTGAGTTGAGCAAACCATCAACAAATATAACATATATAACAGAATATTTTAATTTGATGAGAGTAAATAAATGTAAATGTTACAAATTACAGAACTTTTGTTAATCGATCCAATGTTTTACTTTTTACAGTGTACTGTTAGAGTAGTGAGATTTAAGATAAAAAAAAATAAAAATAAAAATAAACAGATGAGAGCAAAAATACACACAAAAATAACCTGAAATCTGGAGTACTTAAAATTGTCATGGATAAAATGGGAATTGGGGAAAAGGGAAAACTTTTGAATTGCAAAATGTACTGAAGTATTTTCAGTTCATTTCACAGAATTTAGATCAGAAGAGATTAAAACATTTTTTATTGGTCTTACTTTCTTATTTTACAAAAACTTATTAAATTATATAAAAAAAGAATGAAAACCTTTTTTTTGTTATTTAAATTTAGGTGAAAAAGCTTATTTAAAATTTTTCCCTGAATGTTTGAACAAAACTTAAACGTGAGATTTCAAAATAAAAGTGGAGTTGTTTTGAATCTGAATAGATTTTTTGGGATATATAAGTAAAATGAAATTGAATTGAATTTGTACTTTTAGAATCCTTTAGTGGAGAAGAGCCTTCAAACTCAAAGCCAAAGCTTTTGTTTCCAGGCCACACACAGCCCCTCATTCTCTAGCTTGGCCATGCCATATGGAGCCAAGCAGCATCAAGTGTCATGCCCGCTTTGTACGATAAACACCCAACCTTCAGTACCTTTGTTGTTGTGCTCCAGAACGCTATCCATCCATCCATCCCTCCTCTCCTCTTCAGGTTATTCCAAAGCAGAACGTCTCCATCCAGGACTCGCTCGGACTAAACATCTTGAAGACATCTTCAAACTGGACTGTGTCGACTCACAGCCCCTTCACCTCGCATGAAACCTCCCACTCTGTGCCACTCTCCTCGACCGAAGAGATGCTGCTTAATATTTAATGGCGCTATTGTGTTTGTGTGTGGATGCGGCTCAACGTGGTGCATTGACTCGGAGCTCATGCTTTCTGAGGAACGTGGTCGGATTGCTCTTGGAGCGTCGGAGGAGGCGACGCTCAACAGCTGGGATGGAGGCAGAGGAGGACAGGGAGAAGCGTGGGTCAGCATCGAATCCTGCAGAATTCCCTCAGTCACTGAAAAACCCCAGAAGAGCTCATGCGTACATGTGTAGTTCACTTCAATCTATAGAAAAACTAAAAAAACTTTTGTGTTTTATGATTTTTATTTCCTCATTCTCTCAGCCTTTAGTATCTTTAAACATAAAATGCGTCTGTAGTTCACCGTTTCTGTTTGATTTTATAAACAAAATAAGAATGTCGGCTATTTTCCTTTCATGCGTTTCTACTGTACAGATGCGTTTTCTCCGCCCCTCCATGGATTTTCAGTCCCCTCCTGCCTTTTCTTTTACTTCTTGACAATCTGGATAACGTCCTCGTGCTCCATGATGTGCGTTAGCCCCACCCTCTGTGGACTGTACTTGGTACTGGTTCCCTGAAAACACAGTTTCAAAGAGATGAAGAGCTTTGTATGTAACCAGGCAGGTGTGAGCAACTATTTACCTTAGCAATGGGTATTTCAGCTCCATAAACCACACTGAGAGGCATCTCACTACAGTACCCACAATGCTCCATCAATCCATTGAGCAGGTATTTTGTACAATTTTTTTATTTTTAAAATTTGTTCCCAGTAGTGTTTAATTATGATTTTAAAGTTTATAACCAAAACTCAACAACCTAAATGTCTTAAAAAAGCCATTTTTCATGTTGATCTGAAGTGTCCGTTTCCAAAATCTCCTCTTAGGGGGCGTGGCTTTTGGTGCAGAGCTAAGCAGCACGAAATAATTTCTTATTATATTGGTTCTCTTTCATAAGAAAAATGCCACACATACATGTTAAAAACTTAAAAAAAAACATTATTTTCATCAGATAGGAACTTTAACAGTCACACTAAAATGTGTGTGCACTAAAATATACTTCCTCATGTTGCAGTAAAATATCCATTGAAGGTCAGCAAGAACAACCAGAATTCATAGTTAAAGCACACCAGGTAACAATTCAGATTTTCTATTTTTGAACAAATTCAAGATTTTTAAGTGAGCCTTATAGATTTTAGAATTTCTATTTTTTCACCACAAATAGTAAAATAAATTTTTATAAGGATTTTACTTTTACCAACTTTCTGATTATTTTTTCCTATTTTCATGTAAAGTGTTTTTCTAAAATAAAACATTATCATTGTCATCATCATGCCTGAACCTCTAAACTTGGTTTGTAGAAAAAGTTTGAATGGTGGAACTCTCGATGTGACTACATTACCCAGAATGCATAGAGCAACAAAGAGGTAGCAGTTTGGTCAGTGAGGTTGTTGGGAAGTTCTGTATATTTTCTAGAGTGCTGTGATGCTATGTTCACACCGTAATTATGAGACAGTATAAATTACAGAAATTATTAGTCTTTCATATATCAGAATAGAGCTATGAAAGAAAAAACTGATTGTACAAAGTTACGGAGATGAGAAAAAATGTGCAGAATTTGGCTGAATTTGTGTAAACTTGATGCAATCGCAACATCACGAAATTCAGGAGTAACTGGTTACAATAACAGTACCGTCATATCAGCTTACTTACCCACACAAGGGCGTATTTGAACTGGCTCGCTAAGGTTCTGTGGATTCTGTGGCACTATAGTTGGAGAAAACACACAAACATGTCACTGTAGTGCGCCGTTAGGTGTTAGCATTTAGAAGAGTTTTGGATTTTTAACTTACCACATGTTCTACTGATGCTCCTCTTCTCATGATGATGGCGTCGTTGAAGTCTGGACGCTCTGAAGTACAACGGAATGGAAATAAATAAACAAATTAAAAAATCAGAAAAATATTAAAACCTTGACAGTACCTCCTCTTTTCTTTGTATAGATGCAAATAAGTGCCAGATACTCCCACAACATCTCCAGAAGGTAGTCCAGGTTCAGCTTCATACCACAGCTGGACAACAGAAGAGGACAAAGATGGTTATTTAAATGAAGCAGGAGGACGAGGACGGCTTCCATCCAGCTCTACTGACCTGATGACTACACTGTTAGGCTGGCGAGCCAGGCGGTCCACCTCCTCAATGGAGATTTGATCCACCTTATTGTACACCTGGAAGCAGAACAGGTATGAGGGAAATCTCTAAACGTGAAAAAGTTCATTTTTAGTTCTAAAGTCCCACGTTATGATGCAGAATAGACAATTGGCATTGGCATAAAAATGTTTTTCAAAATAAACTGTGAAAGAAATAAATATATGACGAATTGATAAAAAAAATATTTAAATATAGTTTCATTTAAATATTTATTTTATACTAATTATAGGAATTTTTAAAGCAGAGGCTTCTCAGTTTATGCTACTTATGGAAACCTTTAAAATTACTTAATTTATACTGTTATTATGTTTTGCACATTTTCATTGCACATCGTGTGGCAGGTTAGTTGTTTTTATTGATTTATTTTTTAATAAAATCTTGTGGCATCGTTTGGTAAACAAGATACTAACAAGAAACTTAAATATTAGTGATAAACAATTCTTCCTCTTTTGAACATTTCTAGAATATTGAATAACCTATTATAAATGAAAAAAATGTTTATTTCCTTGTGAATTAAGGAATCATTTAAACACATTTAAGCTTTAATTTATGTTTTTAAAACCCGACAAAGAATCAAATTGCTTTTATTTAATGACCTGACCTCAAATATATAACACATTTTTTTTTATCATAACTGTAAACATACATATAGACAAGGCATATAAACTCTGTTCCCCACGAGGACGTCGATGAACTCGTCGGGCGAGCAGTCCTCCCTGAAGAGAACCTCTGCGTTAAAGATTTCTGGGCGGAGCGTTAAAGAATTCACGTCAACACCTCTGAAGAATTCCGGTTCACAACACAGAGGAGAAGATCATGGCGGTGAAATGGCCTTTAGAGCCAGAGAGAAGGATACTGTATTCATGAAGAATGAGCTGGACCAGCTTCTCTGAGCACTGCGTCAGAGGGACTGTGGAGTTGTAGGACAGACCTCCACCTTTCTTGGGCTGCAAGGAAATCAAAAACATCTGATTTCAATGGATGATAGTCAAGAAATATTTATATTATGTAAATATATTTAAGACCCATGCAGATAAAAAGGCTGTTTTTGGTGTTTTTAACATGTTCTTGTGACATGTGCTGATGATAGAGATATAAAGGAAATTGTATTTCTTTATTCAAATCATTGGAGCAACAAAAGTATTGTCTGAAAAAGATCATATTTGTGGTGTAGAAAATGCTCTGCTACATTCTGATGTACTTGCACCTGTAGACAAATAGATCCATGAACGTCTTTGTTTTCCTCATCTGAGCTGAAATCTGACTCTAAACTGCACATCTGGATAGCTCCAATGTTGCTCGCCATTTTTGTTGCACCGATAAGGTTAGGTTGGGAGTGTAAGTTAGTAGGAGAGCGTGTAAAAACAGATGGGTGACGAGAAGTGGGGGCGGACTAACAGTTTACCCACAACTTTTTTTAATATACTCCTGCCGCTCTGCAGAAACTATGTCCTAAAAAAACGACATAGGTTTCTTTTAGTTAGCCTAAAAACGGCCGAATCATAACAAAAAGATTACTTTTACAACAGATCTGAAGATGATCAGAGCGAGTCTTTACGGTGAAAATCTGATGCAGAATTTAAGATTTACTTGAAAATTTTGAAAAAACTTTGAGTGTAAGTTTGTGTGTAAATGAGCAAATGTTTGTTTGAAACAAACCTTGAAATAAATATTTGGTTTTCTTCTGTTGAGTCGGATTCCCACAGACTCCAGCTCTTTTTCTAAAAGTTCCCTTAAAATTAAAAAAAAAAAAGTGAGAGTCAAATGTTTATTTCCCCTCCCCCTAAAGCATGTCTAACTTTACAATCCCACCAACCTTTGAACATCTCCTTTGGTGGCGTCCAGCATCATGATGACGACATCCGCCGTTCTGGCCACAGCGATGACCTGTCGACCTCGACCCTTTCCTGTAAAAAGAAAAGAGATGGCTCACTACACCCAAGAAGCAACAGACTTCCAAAATGAAAGGAATGGATTCTCTACAATATGAAGGTCCAAACACTTCAGCGACCAGAGAGTGAGTTTTCAGCTGCTGAAATGCTTTTTATGAACAAGAAAAAGCCTTAATTCTGACACACGGATCACACTGAACTCCTATTGGTTAAATTAGTGTCAGACGTTTACGAATCAAACAATCTCTTTAACCCAAAAGAAAAAAAAGCTTCCCAGTCATTTTTTTAATCCATCAAAAACTACAATTCCCAGAACCCCCTTCACATTTTGAATAACTGAAAAGCCACAAATGTCCTCTGTAGAAACTAAAAAATACATTTAAGTATAGAAAATGTCCTCCACAGAAAACATATTTACATTGCTGATAGCCAAAGGTGGAAAATGTTTCACCTTATCTTGTTTTGTTTTATTCTTTTAATAATTCAGCTGCTTAAAAGCTTTTAAAAGTTTTTAAAATGATGTCAAAACATGTTTAGGTTCATCATTTTGCTAATTCGTTCATATTTTATCAAATTCATGATAAATGTGAATAATAATTCATTTATTTTCCCACAATACACTAAAAATGTTTCCAGTTTGTTGCTAATTGACAACAAAATTCCACTTATTTAATGTATTCCTAAAATCTTCATGAATGGGTTTTTGATGATCCCACCTTGAGCGGCTCCTTCAATGATTCCAGGGAGATCCAACAGCTGGATGTTGGCTCCTTTGTACTAAAAAGTGACAAAAACGTTTAGTGTAAAAGACGAGAAAAATCCAGCGGATCAAAGGATGATGGGAAAGCGCTTGCCTCTATGACGCCGGGGATGCAGGTGAGGGTGGTGAACTCGTAGGACGCCGCTTCACTGGCTGTCGACGTCATCAGACTGAGGAAGGTGGACTGAGGAGGCACAACGTAGAGGTCAATCAAAGGTCACAGTTTTGGTTTCAGGAATATGGACGAGGTCTCGCCCCAAAACTAACAAGGTCAATGAAAAATCACAAAAAGTTTCCAAAACTAAGAAACTCACCTTTTACACGCATCATTAGAACCTTTATTTTACATATTTTAAAATATATTTCTCTTGCCTAGAAAATCCTATTCTCACAACTGTGGTGAGATGAAAAACGTAGATTTAATCTGGGATTGCATGATCTCTGATGTATGTTGCACTAAGTGGTGGAATCTGACAGAATAGGAAGAGAAAGTAGAGAAAACTAAAATGCACAAAAAATTAAAAACTTTTTAGATGATTAAGAACAAAAAGAGATAGCTGATTTTATTTTAAGGAAGTTGGTGGACTTGTTTCTTTTTCAGACATAAAGCCGCTTAAGTAAAATAAATACATTTCAAAATGAAATAAGTATCAAGAGTTTAATTAAACTTTACAAATATTAAATTCCCTCCACTCTCTGCTCAAACTAGTGTTCTGTAGAATTTTCTCTTGCAAACGTCCTTATTAGTGTGTATGACGACCCAATTTGGGTTTTCTGGGTTATTTATTGGGTTAGAACTCGTCCTGCTTTTAAAAAAAAATCTCTTTTTAGGAGTTTGTAAATGGCCCAACATTCACTTACCTTACCCACCGACGGGAAACCAATCAGAGCGACTCGGGCATCTCCTGATTTCATCACATCGAAGCCCTCACCTTTGACCCCTGCCGACTTGGAGGGCTCCAGAAGCTGAGCTCTGTATTTGGCTAGTTTGGCCTTCAGCAGACCCAGATGGTACTCGGTCGCTAGAAGGGCGGAGAAAGAAATTCAGTTTATGAAGAAAAACACAAAAACTGTTGGTGTTATTTTGAGATTTGGGGTTGATGGATACATTTCCTAACATTTTCATACCACAATTGACCAATTCTGACAAATTCATGAAGATTCTGAATGGAAATTAGGTGGTTTATTATAATCGGCTGCTGCTTCACTGATGAGCATCAACTATGTTAAATTCAAATGGTAAAAAACTTAAATATTTATGAAATCACACTGTAATATACAAGAAGACCAGCTCCCATAATGTAAGTAAAAATATATTTCTCTAAAAGAATATCTCTGCTTTGAAAAGAACATTTTTTTAGCAATTTAATCTGGAAACATTGAACTGCTGTTTTGCAGCAGCTATAACACTTTCAGACCGTGACCACGCCCACATCTATTCACACCCTTGTAGCTTCTTATTGGCAAAACACACCTGATTCAGGGAATTAGCAGCCGGTAGGTCAAAGATAAAAAAAAAAAAAAAGCAGGACGCTCGAGTTTGTCTCTTTTAATAACAACTAACCGCTACATAAAAGTTTAAAGTTACTTTAAAAATACAAAACTCTACATAAAATTAACTTTTCTCATTATAAAGTACTCATTTATAAGCACAAAAAATGTCCTAATAGAAAATTTCTATTACTCTTACTGAGCTTCTGGCACTTAAAATATAAAGAAGAAGAAAAAAACATTTCATATTGAATTCCTTCTTTTAGGAAGATATATGCAAAAGAATATCAAATACATTCATACTAGGAAAAAAAATCAACTATTTTTTATACATTTAGTTCATATTAAATATCAAATGTGCATGAAACATAATCCAAAAGAAAAAGAAAAAAGTTGTTTCAGAGTTATGTCATGACAAATACTTGATAACTTGTAAATATTTGCCTGAACTAAAATGTCTTAAGTCTGAATTTGGAGGAGTATCTTATCATGTAATCTGAGTAAATCCCTCATTTGATCAGTTGGGGTCGAGGTCTGCAACCTGAGGCTCCGGAGCCACATACGACTCTTTTACCCCTCCACAGAGGCTCTCTGGTTGAAGAAAAATTTAATAATAGCACGTTTTTAAAGTAAGGGTTGCTAAATTTGCGTTGATTTAATGCATTTTAGTTACATTTATGACTGAGGGGAACCTAGTAGATCAACTCTAATAGTTTACATATTCCTGCTGACATCATTAGGCCTTGTTTGCTATACGCTTCCTCCAGAATGCAGATTTATTTTTTATTTATTTATTTATTTATTAGTTTATTTCACATGGACAGTGCACATCAATAGCATCGCTGCAATGCGCCAGAATTAGCCCAAAAGCTATTTTTCATCCGTAGTCCCTGGACAGGTGTTAAAAATTGTCAACATAAAAATCTCAAAACATCATTTAAGTACGCAAGTAAAAAATAAAGAAATACATAAAAATACTGGTTAGAAAATCAGTTAAAATACATATAAAATACATATAACAATAATAAAATGCACACAGTAAGAAACATTAAAACTATTATAAAATACTAAGAAAACTTTAGTAAAAAAAAAGTCTTATCTTTTCTAATTTCTGAGTTTATTTTATGAGTTTAAAGTACATTTTGTCATATGTTGCATAAAAATGGTTAGTAGCTATTCAAACCTAAGGTATAACAAGAAAAAATTTCATTTTTGACTTGCATTTTTTAAAACCTTTCATAAGAGCATGTTGGCCGCACTGGGATTTTCCTGTTTGGGACAGGAAGCCTTTTATTTTGAAAGAAAGCTTCTGTCAAAAATAAAAAAAATGACATTACACGTTGAGAAAATGCCAGTGTCTCTTAATATTTATGTATTTATTCATGTAAAAAAATAAATATTATTCATATTTATCATAAAAAAAACAATGTAATGATGCAAAATAGAGTCAAATTGTCCTAAAAGGGTTTAAAAATAAAAAAAGCTTATTTGTGGCTCCTTCTAGGTTTTGGTCAGTGCCAAACAGACCCAAATGGCTTGTTTACTGGCAAAGGTTGCAGACCCCTGTATTGGAGTGTCAGACTCCGGGCCTCGAGGGCCGGTGTCCTGCTGGTTCTTCAGAAACTAAGCCCTACCTGAAGCTGATTACCTGGATCAGGTGTGTTTTGCCAATAAGATAGGTTCAATAGCAGGTTAGTTGGGAAACATGCAGGAAATTGACCTTAAGGGCCGAGAATTTTACACCTTTAGATTATTTTAGGCACACACCTGATTCACATGCAGCTTTTTAAAGCAGCAAATATAAATATATTCATATAAGTCAATGAAATGTCAGGTAAAATGTGTAACTTCAGTAACTAACATGTTTATTATATCAACTTATATTAGACTACAAAGGTGAGTTACAATGTAACAATCCCTTTTCTGACCATTAATAGTACTTGGGAAATTTTTAAAAGGCAAATTACTCATTTTATATTGAATTAGCCCTGTATTATGATACATTAATTTAACACATATAGCGTTAAATCATAACTAGAACTACATTTTGCCTCTAATACCTAACTTTGACCCCTCTAATTCTCAAGATTGAGCATTTAAGTTCCTAAAAGCCGCAGATCGGCAGTATTGTCGTAACTTGTTAACCTTGCACCCCAGAAAAAGACTGACATGCACGCAGCTGTCTCAGTTTTTTAACGTGACAGTTGACTTTTTACCTTTGTTTTTCTGTGTCCGAGAAATTTCTTTCTCTACTTCTGCAATTTTTTCCAGAATGCCCATGGTAGCGGTTCAGGACGACTGTGGTTTCTCTGTCAAATAAAAAACGAGGAAAAATGACAACAAAAACGTGTCACCACTTTGTGGTTAGCTTTGTTAGCCGCCCGGTTAACCCAACTAAACACTCTGAAAAAAAAGTCAGTTGAAATAAAACAGGACAAAATGTACAGATATTTGTGACCTTGTAGGAAAAAATTAAAAGATACAGATTATGACAAATATTGATATATGAACGTAAGAAAGAAAAAAGTACTAACAGAGAAGAAACTCAGCGGCACGCACGTAAAACCGGCCGACCGGAACACGGTCCTGCGCCGTAAAAAGTCCGGAAGAAACAAGTGATCTTGTGAAACTTCCCCACTGTGCACCTATGCAGCTACCTCAGTCGACATCGTCTGTACCATGACAGAAGATTTACCAAAATACTAGTCGGCGTTTTATTTGCCTCGTTTTATATTATAGCAGCTAGATATTCTGGATATGTATAAAAACTGCCTTTCATTCAGAGGAGTTAGGTAATCCACGGAGCGAAGATGGCTGCGCCACCTGACAGCCGTCCACCTTCAGCCTCGAACCTGCCCGGGTTTGAGGGTTTCCCGTTCCCGGTTACCAACAAACCAGCGGACGGGAGTGCCCTTAAAGAGCAGGAGCAGAGCCGGGACGGGAAAAAGAAGCCATGTAGAGCCTGTACGGACTTTAAATCGTGGATGAAGCAGCAGAAACAGCAGTCAGTAGCTGCTGTCCAGGTGAGTCAAAATGACTAAACTTTATTGACAAAGCAAAACAAAATTCAGCTTACACTTACCCAGTTGTTGTTTTTCCCAAAGGGGTGTGACTGTGTGATGTCTTAGGCGACTCCTCTTTGTTTTTGTGTTCTGCAGGAAAGCCAGGTTGCAGAAGTGGAGCACCAAGACCCTCAGTGTCCCCTGGACAGGGAAGAGTTGGGGCGAAACTCTTGGTCTTTGTTGCACACGATGGCAGCATATTACCCTGATCACCCATCATCCACTCAACAGCAGGAGATGAAACAGTTCATCAACATCTTCTCTCGTTTTTACCCCTGTGAGGAATGCGCAGAAGATCTCAGAGACAGGTAGACCCTCCGATATGTTACTCATGGTTACTTATTTATTTATTTTTACGTTTTTTTCGTCATACGTTTTAGTTGCATTTACAACATCCTCTCTGCAGATTGAAAATCAACCAGCCAGACACCAGCAACCGCAGCACGCTCTCCCAGTGGCTCTGTCATCTTCACAACGACGTGAACGTCCGTCTGGGAAAGCCAGAGTTTGACTGCTCCCGCGTGGACGAGAGGTGGAAGGATGGCTGGAAAGACGGCTCCTGTGACTGAATGAGCTGAAGGATGCTGGGATGCAGCTGCTATGAAGGGAACAAAAAACACCACTATCAGAGCGCAAACCTCCTGAAGGGCTTTTTTTTGTGACTCATGTAGCTGAAATACCTAATCTTTTCTTTGTGTTTATATTGTACAATTATTGTCTGATTCAAGTAAAAACCTGAACCCAAAAAAGTAGTAATTTTTGAGTACAAATTCATCTCTGAATACACTGTGTGTGACCAGCATTACTTTTTAATATCTTTTAAGGTTCAAATGTCTGTTTTTCATGAGACTTTGTCTAATTTTAGTTCCAACAAACTTTTATCTTTGGTTTTGACATTATTAGAGAAACAGCAAACCTTTATTAACATAAAGGGGAATTGTTTTTATTTTTTATTTTTTCAATTTGGCATTTAAAGTTTAAATCTGTTCCAAGTTATAAAAGGAAGAATATTACTAGAAAGTTTTACCATTTATAGTAAATATTTTGTCAAATAAGAAATAATCAACTACATGAGCACACATTGATTTTGGGAGGTTTAACTACCAAATCGAAGTGTGTCTGCAGCTCACCACTCCCCCTAAGAGATGGGTCAATAGCAGAGAACAGTTTTCTAATTTTTAATTGTACTGGGTCATAGCTTTGAGCTAGTCTTCAACCTGAGTTCCATCTTTCAACGCTACAGTCCCCAGTTGGCAGGACAGCTATAGTGTCCAGATCTCTCCTCTAGACTTCTAGTTGTTTCTTCCCCTTCCATCAAGCCAGAAAAGGATTTCCATGAGGATTCAACTAAACTGTGAACTTTTGTTCTTCTTTGACCGCTGCTCAGCCCTATTTTTATCTGGTCAGACCATCGAAAGGATTAGGGTGATGTGCTACCCCAATTTTTTCTAAACCTATAAACCTGATTTTTTTACTTCTTTGTGTACAAACTTTTTTTTTTTTAACCAGAGAACTTTAAGTCATGATTTTTTTTTCTCCCTCAGTAGATCAGATAAAGTCTGATTTGAGGGATGTAAAGAGCATCTGTTATAGGAAAACTAAATCATCAAAATCCTCCACTGAAGTAGGATTTATGAGTGCTGCACTTTGCCCTTCTTTTACAAAGGTTATGGTTCTGTGTCCTTTATCCCAGAATGCCTACAGAATGTCTGCTGGCTGTATTTACCTTGGATCAAAGTTTGACCCCTGTCGGAATCTGTGCCAGTGTGCAGATTTTCTTCAACTTGTGCAAACAGGTTTGGATTTGTGAACAGCTTCAAGCAACAGGAAAATATGAAAATAGAACTTCTAATACTAAAAGTTTCTACCTGATCCATTCATCTGACACGGCGGATGAACTCAATAAAATGTTTTTTTGTTTTTTAATTTTTCTATTTTTGTTAATCATCACTGTTTTAAAAGCATGATAACAAGTTGTCGTTTTTTTTTTACCTTAAATCCAGTATAACAAACAAGCAAACAAACAAACAAACAAAATGAAATAATTCAGAATAAGATGCAACAACTTATTTTTTATTTATTTTGAAGGGATAAAAAATTAAGTCCATAAACAGTAGTATAACAATAAATAGCAATGTGCAATGTTTGAAAAGGGCTTTGGATGAATGTTAGCTATTTATCAAGTTCAAGCCCCTTTTTTCAATTAAATCAAAATAGTATTTTTACAGACATACATAACACAAACATATCTATAATGTACTTATTATACACTCACCACTTACTTTATTAGGTACACCTTGCTAGTACCGGGTTGGACACCTTTTGCCTTCAGAACTGCCTTAATCCTTCAATAACATACAGTAGATTCAACAAGGTTCTGGAAACATTCCTCAGAGTTTGGTCCACATTGACATGATACCATCACACAGTTGCTGCAGATTTGTCGACCGAACATCCATGATGCAAATCTCCTGTTCCACCACATCCCAAAGGTGATCCATTGGGTTGAGATCTAGTGACTGTGGAGGTCATTTGAGTTCAGTGAAGTCATTGTCATATTCAAGAAACCAGTCTGAGATGATTCCAGCTTTATGACATGGAGCTTCATCCTGCTGGAAGCAGCATCAGAAGATGGAACTCTGTGGTCATAAAGTGATGGTCAGCAACAATACTCGGGTTGGCTGGTGAGTTATAACCATGTTCAATTGGTACTAAGGAGCCCAAAATGTGTCAAGAAAATGTCTCCACATTATACCACCACCACCAGCCTGAACCGTTGATACAAGGCAGGATGGATCATTCTGTCATGTTGTTGATATCACATTCTGATCCTACGAAGGTGGCAGCAGAAATGGAGACTCATCAGACCAGACGTTTTTCCAATCTTCTGTTGTTTACTTTTGGTGATTGTGTGTGAATTGTAGCCTCAATTTCCTGTTCTTAGCTGACAGGAGTGATACCAGATGTGGTCTTCTGCTGCTGTAGTCCATCTGCATCAAGGTTGGATGTGTTGTGCGTTCACAGATCCACTGCAGACCTCGCTTGTAACCAGTGGTTATTTGAGTAACTGTTGGAACCATTTGACACTCACTGGATATTTTCTCTTTTTCTGACCATTCTCTGATGATTGTGGGTGAAAATCCCACTAGACATTCAAAGTAACTTCAGTGCCCTTTTTTCCCCATTCCGATCCTCGATTTGAACTGCAGCAGATCGTCTTGACCATGTCTGCATGTCTAAATGCATTGAGTTGCTGCCATGTGATTGACTGATTATGTTTACAAGCAGTTGGACAGATGTATCTAACAAAGTGTAGTTATAATTTTCCTCATAAAATCCAATGCAAGTAAACTTTAAGATCAAAGTGAACATGTGATTTGTGATGCTGATAGTCTGATCAACATATTCAGACTTCACCTGAGTGGCTTCATTCCCTTTCAGATGCGTGAACGCGCAATTATTCTGCTAATAATAACAGCAATAATAAAAACAATAAATCAGTTCGGATCACGCATTAATTTCATTTGTAGAAGCCACCTCCCCCTCCCGCAACTTCTATGCAGCAATCATCTTCCACGGGCTTATCCCAGCAGCGCGAAGCACGTCCGCCCGTGAGCGCGCCGCTGGGAGCGCGCAGGACCCGTCCCTTCTGCAGCAGCCGCGCGCAGCAGCAGCAGCAGCAGCATCCATCCATCCTGCCGTGGAGGAGCCGGGATCGTGGAGCGTCGAGAGACGGATGATGGACGGAGTGGGTTCGTTCGGAGCGGGCCGGACCGGGTCCACCATCGACCCCATCACATTCGCCAAGCAGCCGCAGACCATCCTGAGAGTGCTGTCGTGGGTGAGGGAGATTTTCTGCGCTCGCGCGCGCGTGTGTGTTGTGGTGGGGGTCCTCTGTGTTGTTGTAACGTGTGACGCCTTCACCCCCGCAAATATGAAGAAATCAGAGCATCTCGGTGTGAAATTGCTGCCAATGGATTCCGATTGTGACTGAGAAAACGCGCGCGCGGTGATCCTATAAGGCCTGGTGGTTACCTGACTCCACGAACAGTTATTTCCCTTTCTCACGTGAAATAAGTCGACTCATTCTTACTCATGAGTGGGGTTTTGTTCTCAGACTGTCTCCTAAACATCAAGATAATCATCAGACTGAAAAAAACCCTCGAAAGACGGAACCATCTTTCTCAGAATCCTGCGCCTCATCCAGGCTACAGTCTTCATTTATCCTCTAACATCTTCATATTTCAAACGCAGATTTAGTTCTGTGATATTGAGGATGATTTTACTGATTTACCCTACACGGTTGTCGCTCGTCATCCCACCTTTCATTGGTCCGCCAGCATCATTACGCACGCGGGGGCACGGAGACGCGTCGTGCCCTGACGTTTGATGTAACGCACGCACCTTTGCGCACACAGAGGATGTCTTCTGCTGTGATTGGCCTCTTCCTTACACATTTGGCATCCGGAAAAACAAACACAACCAAGTCACAGAATATAATTAAATAAAAATACATCAGAATGTACCGCTGCGTACATAAAAAAAATAATAATTAATTTAAAAGTTAATGAAAAAATACTTTTATTTTGAAGAGTTAATATCATTTCCACAAATTTAAAACGTTTAAATTTATTACTAATATTTTCTTTGTGAAAGAGAACATTCATTATGTATAAAAAGGTTATGTGTGTTCATAAAAAAAATCATGAGAAATTGATCAAACTTTCAAAATAAAAGTCTACAAATGATTTATGAAGACTATTTCCGATAAGATGTTCCACCAATGTTTGGACTTCCTATGTTATTCTTTTTTCAAACTAAAAATGTAAAAACTGCTACGATACATTGTTTTTTTTATTGTATTTTAGTGTCATTATCCTCATTACCAATTATTACAATTGACTGCCATTCATGATCTATTAATATCTGTTTTTATTATTATTTTATGATAAACAAAACTTATGGAATCAATTAAAATTCTAGTATCTTCTTAAAAACGACTATTATATACATTTTGTCACTAAAGCTTGGAATGAACATAAGCCATCAAATCGTCAAGATAATTTATTCCATTCAAAAGAATACTTATTTTACATATAACGAACAAATACAAGTGAGACCACTTAACTGACATTTCAAGTGGCTTGTTTCAATTGTAAGATTTTTTTTTTTGTCTTATGTATCCTGTGATGTTTGTCTGAGTTTTATGTACTACAGAGAAGGAACCGACTGAAAAACAGTTTTTAACAGTCAGGCCAGATTATTTTTTAATCTTTTCCTGTTTAATAAATATAGTTGAATTGAATCGAATCAAATCAAATCAAATCATACAGTAATTGAAACAGACATTATGTCCTTATTTTAAATAAGGAATGCCAATATTATGATTTTCAATTTTCATTTGATCTTTAATGACATTATTGTTTAGTAGCTTTATATTTATTAATCATATAGCGCAAAAAAAATTCTGAAGCAAAGCTGAAGTTTTTGAAAATAAAAAAAAGAAATTTTCTTTTAATTTATTTAAGTCTTTAAGTCAAATATAAATTGAGTACAATTAGTTCAAAACAAAAGTTGTTTATCTTGCAGCATATCCCATCAGGGATTGCACAGCGAATCAGCTTTCACTGATCTGCATATTTGGTTTGGCGGAGAGTCCTTCGCCCGATGCTTATCCCGACTCAACTCTGTATTTTACTGGGCTGGGGACCGGCACAAGGAGATCCAGATTCATCCCTTCCCTTGTGGCTACATAGTTAGGCTGTGGCGTAAAGGGCCTCGCCCAAAGGGCCCACACTGGATTCAGCTCATCATGCTAAACAAACCCTGGTTTCCCATGAGCCACTCCGACCCATAGCCAACTGAGCCATGTGGTCGCCATTTTCAAAACAAAACCATAAGGGAAATCATTTACAGGGTCATAATAAAAGTAAAATAACTAATGAGATACATTAAATAAGAAAAACAAATAAAACATTTGGAGTTCAGACCGTAGATTTGAGCATTTGTCACCTTTTGGAGTCCATGAGAGCTGTTCTCCAAACTGCAAAAAATAAGGGTGGGTTTATCCCTCTTCCTTTAATCAAATTAATTTTTGTCATGTTTGGTCTAGAAGTGCATCAAACGACTTTAATGAACACAAATTGAATTGGGAGCTTTTACAATGTTGCAGTTAGAAATCTTAATTCCTTGTTTGCTTTTAATTTAGTTGTTTCTACAGATTAGTACTTTTATTTTGTTAGCCTGTAGGTCACAGGTGAGCATTGCACCTCCCTCTTCTGATGCAAGACCTATAAAGGAGCTTCACTGTGTGAGCGAAGGAATCCTCTTAATGCAGGTGTCCTTAAGGCTAACTCTGAAACTATGTGAAGAATTCAGCCAAAGTTCCTCTTTTTTTATCTGGCTAATTCCCTGAAAGCATTTGTGCATCTGCTGAGAATTCATCCACTCGTGATCAGTTTAAAACTCTGCCTTGACTTCATCCCATTGTGTTCCTCCAACATCATATGACCCAGACCCCCATGTCGGAGTGCGCCTCTACGTGTGCTCGGGTGTCACATGGCCCTATTCTGCCGGTTAATGTTAGTCAGCTGACCTGCATCAGTGTGCAGAACAAAGGGAAGAGGAGAAACGGCAAATGGGAAAAAGGGATTAGACCTTCAAATGAGTGCAAAAAATGTACCTAGAGTTGTGGACTTTCCTGCAGTAACAGCTTCACAATTAACGTGCACATGTGCTGCTTGATGCTTAAGGGAAGGGAACCATCTAGACAACTAGATTAGGCTAATGCTTTTATTCTGAAAGCACTTTCCACCAGCCATTCTGGTCTACAATCAAGGTGCTCATAAATGTTGTTTTGTGCTCCGCAGATATTCTCCCTGGTGGTCTTCGCCTCCATCGTAAACGAAGGCTATTATAACGTGGGCAGCGAGCGCCTCTACTGTGTTTTCAACAGGAACGCTGATGCCTGTAACTATGGAGTGTTTGTGGGGCTGGTGGGCCTGCTGGCCTGCTCCTTCTTCTTCATGCTCGACTACAAGTTCTCCTCCATCAGCTCTGTTAAAGACAGGAAGAAGGCGGTGATGCTGGAGATCGGCTTCTCAGGTGAGCAGTTTGCTTTAGTAAATTTGGGCAAGAGACGAATACCGTAGTCGTTGAGGGTGCGTATTGGCAAGAGGCTGGTGATACGATATGTATCTCGATATGTGTCTCACAATATGATACATATCACGATACATCCCAAGACAGAACTATTTCTTTTTAAAGAATATGACTAAGAGAAAATCTACCTGAATATTTATGTATTTTATTGTAATAATACAGCAAAATATATTTAATTTAATACTCACAACATTAAGTACTACAACTTTATACTGATACTTTCAGTAACATGGCACAACTAAGTAGTATATGTCTTGTAACAAAAAAAAAACTTTTAACATGATGGTTCTTGTGAGATCTTGTTGTTTTGGTGTGGTCTAGAGCTGCTCAAAGAGGCTCAGTGTGCTGTTCTGCCAACTAGTGGTCGGAGGTTTAGGTGGAAACAAAAGTAAGACATTTAAGGACTCGTAAATAATTAATCAAATAACGTCTTGCCAGCATTTTAAATCGATACAAGTATCACCAAAGGAAATATTGCAATACATCACAGAATCAATTTTAGTGCATCTGTCCATCTGTTGGTTAATTCGTGGGATGGGCAGGTCCTGTTATTGTTTGTTGACTTCTTCATTTAACACATTCACTTGGACTGATTTTGAAAGCCCTGATAACTGGATTTTTTGTTACATATTTTTATGCTCAGATTAAATATAAGAACTTTTTTGGACAAGGAGTATTTTCCTTACTTTTACATGTCTTGTAAAGCATTAAAGTCCCATTCAAACTATAATTTTATCTGTTGTAAAATTGTTTCCAGTGTTTTTTTTAAATTATGATTATGCCATTTTTAGGCAACTCAAGAAGCCTGCGTTCTTTCTCAAGACATATTTTCTTCAGCATGGCAAAAAATTTCTGAAATTTGCCTCTAGGTTGTGGGCGGAACTATTGGCGTGGAAGTAACATTGCATTGAAATCCCAGCATTCCTCTTGTTTACGCACTCTCCTGCTAGTTTACAGCCCCTCACAACCCCAAGCTAACATTAGCGTAGAAAAAAAACAAAAATTGATCAATATTGGAGCTAGTGGAGACATTAATGGATTTATTTGTCTATTAATGGATTTATTTGTCTGCACGTGGAGGATTTAGATTTGGAGCAGAGCAGGAAGACTTGGTGCACCTATTTTCATTGCGTCACAAATCCATAATTTTTCAAATTGCAGATTTTCATCTGCATCACAATTTGAATAAAGAAATACCCAGACACTTTTAATCTTAAATCATGAAAAAAAGCTACAAGAACATGTTAAAAACACCAAAAACGTGATTTTCTTTGGAGCGATTCTTTAATACTACAAATACTGAGTGAAAAGGGGTAAAAGTTTCTCCTAAAAGCTAAGATAAACTTAAAGTAATGGCTGATCATTAGCAGCATTCACAGAAGTTTTGCAGCTTCTTTGTTTCTCTTGACTCAGGAGAACTGAAACTGTAAAATGGTTTTAAGTTTTACAGAACTGAGTATTTTTCAGTTTTCCAAACCTGCTCAACCACACGTCGGAAAGTTTGGTGTTAGGCGTTGGTGTAACTTGGAAAACCCCTCTCATTGTTTTGTTGGTTCCTGATAGGATTCTGGACCTTTCTGTACTTTGTAAGCTTCTGTTTCCTGGCCAATCAATGGTCTCGGACCAAGAAAGAGGATCTACCACTCAACCAAGGGGCAGACGCAGCTCGGGCGGCGATCGCTTTCTCTTTCTTTTCCATAATCACCTGGGTAAGAATACAGATTTGAACACTCACCAACTTGTTTTTTTATCACAATTAAATGGTAGTTCTTAACACAGAATGAAAACATTATGTTTGAGATTCAATATTGGGATTCATTATAACAGGTTGTGTGAACTTGTTTGGTCAGTTGTAGTTCCCCAAAATCCAGACCGACTGTATCTAAGTCCAAAGAACTTGGATAACTGAAGCTATTGAAGAAAAAAATATTTAAGGAATCAGTGTGTTTTCTTTAGTGATATATATTTTATTATCTTGTGTTTAGTTTGGGCTGCAATTGTTTAAATAACCTAGATCCATGTTCAGAAGAAACCAAGAACATTGACAGCCGTTTTTTTGTGAAAACTCCTAATTTTTTCGAAAAACTCTTAAACTAATTCTGGACTTTAGCTTAACAAACGTGTTTTTCTGAACGCTTTGACTCAAACAAATGATTAAGAGCAGCATAAACTGTGTTTTATACATAAACTTTTAAAACATTTATTGTCGAACACAATTTTTAGTTATTCTTTTTCCGTAAAAAAAGGTTAAACTTTACTCTCCACTGTCGTTGTCACATCAGGATTAGTTGATGACTGGCAAATGCCAACTCCTGATCATGCTTTCTCATATTCTAAATTGAAAAGGTAATTTCATTTACTTCAAACAGGCCTACTGTGAGAGCTGGAAGGGCTTGTGCGAGTCAGGCCAACGTGATAATCCATCACAGGCTTCAGCAATGAGCACTGATGCATTTTAAAAAGAACAACAATGTATTTATAGAAAAAAGATGTTGCAGTGGAATTATTTTCTCAACAGTTTTTCAGATGTTGAGGACTTCCTAAGGCCTTCATTATTTGTATTTTCACTACCTGTCTGTCTGAATGAGGTATTTAGGATTTAAATATATTAATTTACTGTTATCTTATTGAATTAATTTCAGTTTAGTTTCATTTAATAAGCTCTGTTAGATTAAAAATATTATTACAAGCCAATTTAAAACATTTTTGTGTCCCTGAGCAGCATATTACAAAGGTTGGAATTAAAATGGTTCTTCTAAAATTAGCTGATAGCATGAACTACAATCGCATAATCCAAAATATTTTTATTAAAGCTTTATCTCAAATTAGGCGGTTAACTGGTGCCCTATGAAGTAGCTACATTTATAAAGACAGGCCTATTCTGTTGTTTTAACCCATTAAACAAAGAAAAAAATAGGTTTTGTGATTTATCAGAATTTGAATACAATGAATCATGTTTAGTGTAGATGCAGCAATTGCTTTAAGTGTAATTGTAGTAGATTATGTTTGGTGTGAATGCGATGAATTGGTTTCAGTGTGAATGCAACAAATAGTGTTTGGTGTAAAAGCAGTGAATCGTGTTTAGTGTGAATGCAAAGAATTGCGTTCAGTGTGAATACAATGAACCATGTTGAGTGTGAATGCAGCAAATCCCGTTCTGTTATGCAGCAAATAGCGATTGGTGTGAATAGAGCAACTTGCGTTCGGTGTGAATACAACGAGTCGTGTTCGATTTACAGCAAATTGTGTTCAGTGTGAAAGCAATGAATTGGCTTAGGTCTGAATGCAGCGAATTGCGTTCGGTATGGGGCTGGTCAAGTTTTGAGAACTGGACCCCAGTGTCAGCTCTTTCAAGCGGCGCTTTGTCAGTGGAATCTATGAGTCCATTTCCACGCCCAATGCGATTTGCGCATCAGGGGTGTCAAATTTAACTGTTATGTACAGATGCAGTTTAAGGTCTAGTGGCACAATTTGAGCGTCGGCCGTGGCATGTCAGTCTGACAGCAGTGCGTTTTGAGCGTTGCGGTTGGTCCAGAGTTCAAATATTTGAACTTTGGCGAGGCTGACACCACAATCAGGGACTTAGCTTTTGGCATGTGACGTCTTCACCTCACCGTACCGGGAGAGTCTCTGAATGATCTTATGAACCCAGACATGCAGACGTGATTACTGTGTCTAACCTGATGTCTAAACATCCTCTGTCTTCCACGCATTGTAAATGAGATTTACACAGAGACTGCTCCATGTAGCGATCAGGCTAAAAACGTTGGGCGGTAGCTCCTCCCACACACATCTGGGGCGTAAAGCTTATAACCATAATTTTTGTTACTAGTGTTGACATGTGTCAAAATTGAGCCGCCCAACGCAAATTTAATGCCCAAACTGCATTTGGTGTGAAAGCAAGTTTGCAATTGATATTCACTTTAGTTTACTGGTATTTTAATTAATTAATTTCAATTTAGTTTGATTTAAAAGGTTGTGTTTGATTAAGAAAAAAGAGGAGTTAAAAAAACAATTTATCCTGAAATAGTTCTTCTAAAGTTAGCTGATTAGCATGATAGCATGACATAAATTATTTTTATAGAAAGCTTTTTGCCAAATTAGCTCATTCCATTTTCATTATGATGCATATTTTTTAGGAGAAACCTATTTTCTGTTTTGTTATAACCCAAAAATCAAATAAATTTTAGGCTTTGTGGTTTAGCAGAAATTAGCTCTTAGCTAACATGTTTTACACCTCCTCCATCTTGTTTTTATTCATTTATTTCTGCAGGCTGGCCTAACAGCACGTGCGGTCCAGAAGTATCTGCTCGGTACAGACATGACCCTGTTCACCACCGAACACATGGATGGGGGTGCACCCACCCAGCCATACCCCTCCAACTCTCCAGGAGGAGGCACCACTGAAACCACAGAGGCCTACCAGAGCCCACCATTCACTGAGAACAATGCAGCACCCACATACCAGGTCCCCATCTACTAGTAAAAACAAGAAAGACCTAAGGGTAAATCATGGAGATGAGAGGAAAATACGAATGAGGGGAAATCTGTGATTTCTGATGCATTTGTGTGTAAATTAATCTGGGCATAGTAGAAACAAACGAAAAAGGCCTCTTCTTCCTTTTATCCTCCTCGTGTTCCCTGTCCTTCCAGAACATTCCAGATAAATCTGCACTTTTCTAAACCTTTCGGCAGAAAATCTTTACTTCAGAGCAGACACACGAGAAAACTAGAGGAGGAAGAGGAGCAGCAGCAGCAGGGGAGGCCACTGAGGCTACAAAAATTAGGATTCTGTCACAAAAGAAGGCTGTATTCTTTACTGAAAGCAGAGCAGTAGGTGCTCTCAATGACAGGAGGCGGCCCTCATATTTTAGTGATACTCATTTAGACGTCAAAATCTTCCTTTCCTGCCACACACTGCTGGGAATTTTCAGTTTTTTAGCTCCAACAGTAGTTTCCTGCTGCAGTTTAGGGTGATCATCTGCATGTCTCCAAGCTTAGAGATCAACTAAGTGCCATACTGTACTGTGCGTTTCAGACAGTGACTTTCTTTAGTAAGTTTTCACATGATGTTAAAGAAAACAACAATGTCTTGTGACTTATAGTGCAATATCTCGAGCTCTTATTGTAGGCAGACATACACTGTATTGTAAGTAGTCAAGTTAGCATTGGATTAGATGAGCTTCATGAAATATTTCAAATTGTATTTAATGTTTTTTTGGCTAATTCCCCTGTGAGCTTCAGATCATTTAAGCATTTTAATAAGAATTTCGGTTTTCTTATCATTCAATTACATAATTAAAAATGCTCTAATGGAATATTTCAAAGGAAGAGTTCAATTTGTTTCCAAATTTGTTAAGTTTATTTCTGATCCGTTCTTATGGAGAGGAAATAGTCTAAAACATTTATATGTGCGAAATACTGATTTTTAACTTATACAATATAATTTGTGCTTAACTGTGTGTACTTGCAGTTGTGTATTCATATGTAAACCTGAATATCAACAACTTGCAAAATACAATTTATGGATGCAAATCACACCAACTTAAAACTAACTACGAATTCAAATCAGCTTCTACTCAAACTAATTTTTAAATACTACGAACCAATCGCCTGATACACACAAACAAAACCACATTTACGTATAGATGAGAGATGCAAGTGCATGTGGAGTTTTAAGATTCTTTTCCAGATTTTAGGCTACATGATGTGTTTAAATGCTGGTAGAAAGTTGTTTTCTTTACCACCCTTTCCTCTAAACATATTTACTTCTATAGGTTTTGCTGAGCTGACAAATATTTAAAAAAAAAGATCTCAGCACTTGAAGCTTACTTTTTAAAACCTAAAAAAATAATTAAAATTTATTCTTACCTGAGACGTAGAAGAGTTATAACATGGGTAACAGAAACGACCTCTAGCAAACTGTTTGTTAGGGAAAAATCAGAATATGGACAGAATTAAGAGGCAAGTAGAGGTGCTTAAACACCCAGTTTCTGTTATGGTTTTTCTTTGTTTATTTTATGTATTTGTCAGCAACACCAATAAAAGGAGAAAAGTTAGAGAAAAAGAGTACTAAAAAAAAAAAAACTCTGATTACCCAGCATTCTACCAGCATTCACCCTTAATTCTGGAAAAGTGGAAAGTCTCAAAATCCCTTGTGAAGTTTCACCTCTAAACTGTACGTAAATGTGGTTTTATGTGTGAATCAGGAAACTGGTGCATACTATTTAAAAATGTGAACATTTTGAATTTGTAGTTCATTTTAAGCTGGTGTCATTTCAAGTTGCATGTGCGTAAATTGCATTTCGCATTCATATGTTTTTGATTTACGTGTATGAATGTACCGTTACAAGTACACACAGTTATGCACAAAATGTATTGTAGGAGTTACAAATCAAGTATTATACACACACAAATACAAAGTTACACACAACGAAGCAGACACAAGTTACAATTAATTTTTGAGACTATTTTCTCTCCATACATTGATGAAACAGTCAAATAAATTAAAAATAGGGGTGTGTATGAGCAAGAGTCAGGCGACACGATACATATCCTGATACGCGTCTTAAGACACTGAAGGACGTTCATAAATAATTAATTAAATATAATCTTGTCAGCATTTTAAATCGATGCAAGTATCACTGACAAAGTATCGTGATATATCGCTGAATCAATTATTTTCTACACCCTTAATAAAGAAACTGACTCTGACTTTCAAAACTTTTCCATTGTAATTTATGATGGGTTGTTTTGGAATTATTTTGTGTGAAGTGGAGAGAGTGAGACCCCATAACACCCAGAAGAATTAGGTCCCTTTATATTTAAAAAAAAAAAAAAAGCTGCCAAACTGCCCTGCGCTCTTCTTACCGTCTTCTTTCGTTAATACGACTTTCAGGAGGAACAACAACACGAGCTTTTACAAAAGAGCCGGTCGCTGTCAGATTCTGTTAAGTCTCAGGCAAAAGAAAAGTCGAGGGTTGCTAGCTGGCTAACTCCTGAATCCTGCCTTCGCTAAGGAGGGGCTGGGTCCTAATTAGTTGCCAAGGTGACAGGGGGTGGGGCTGGACGGAAGTGGGTCAAGGATGACCCAAATGTAGATAGCAACAATGCCAACTATGTCAGTGTGTAGCAGTGTCTGTGTGTTGTGGTACACCGTCAGTGAACATGTCATTCTGGTACAGGCGTATGTGTGCACCTTGAGTGATGCAAAGGGATGTGTGTTATTGTGTGTGTGCGGATAACTTCAGTTTGTTATTTAAGATGGACGTGTAAAGTAGGTCGATCACAATTCTGTTCCAGCATTTATTAATGTCCTCCAAAATTGAAAAATTATATATATAAATATACCCCAGCTACATGTATAATCAGTTTTATCTGTAATGTGATGTTTGAAGAGGAGTGTTTTTAGGAAGAAGGACTCAAATATGGAGGTTAAAAGGTTTTTTCTCCTGTAAGGGGTCCAATGGGAACTGTTACACATCAGAGACGGCTCTTGGGTTTTGTAACAATGCATGAATATATTAGATTTTAAAAAAGTATATGCCATTTGCAACTCCAGGATCTGTTGCGGAAGCTCAAAAATGTTGGTGCGACTCCCAAACTTTTCTTTCCTCATCCCTGTGATCACCCGAGTCCGTGCACGCCTGGGTAACCATACAATGACGTATTATGCACCAAAACAAACTGGATTCATGTGAACCTGCAAGAGTAAATGTTGATTTATAGACAGGTTTTAAGATATAAATAATAAAAAATTAGAGTTAAAAATACAATTTTCTTTAGATATTTATTTTTTATGAATACTGTCTTTTATTTCCATACAAATTATTTTTTTGTATCTGCCGACACCTTATGTCCATTTTCTTCAGTGCTTTGAAGAGCAACTTATCTTGTTACACAATTACACAAGGATATTTACTCGTTATGTTTTTTTTTGTTTTGTTTTTTTTTTCGGGTGCTTTCAGCCAATAAATACAAGATGTGATCCGTAAATTTCTTTGCATAAATTGGTAAATTTTAAGCAAAGTTCATAAAGCAATTTTTTACCCATAATCCATAAAGGGCAGTTCCATTCATGGCATGCTTTAGAAACTAGAAGTGAAGAACCGCTATTGTCCATAAAGTTTTTTGTTTTTGAAGAGAGTCGCTGGTTGTATTCAATACTCTATTAGGTAGCTTGGGTGCTTGAGTATTCTAGTTCTCAGTGTTTCAGTCTCTTCTTGAGTCGGTGTGGTAGAGTGAAATTAAATATTCGGGCATCTTCTGGCCCACGTACACTGCCGTGGTTTTGGTCGACTGTAAATCGGTATGTTTATTCAGTAAATGAGTGTGTGTGTGTGTGTGTGATTCTGTCTAGGGTTTGTCAAAATCAAGAAAATATCAGCAACATTTATCTAGAAAGCATTTGTTGGTTAATCCCTTTTGGAGCAATTCTAACAGAAACCATAGTGCTCATTCTGTTTTGTAAGACCGAGTAAATACATCAGTGTTGTATTTAGTCATGCAGGTGCCATCAGTGATGTGGTTTTTTCAGAAAATACATTGCATGGATGTTACGATACACGAGCGCCCTTTCAACATACCCCACCTGATACTGAAATTCAAAATAAAATCCCCATTAACTAATGAAGAAATGAAGATTTGTAGTGTTCTCCCATTAACACCGGTTTTATTTTTTTGCTTTTATTTCGGAAGGTGTTTGGGCTCTTCATTGTAAACTTGCTGTGTACAGAGATGTGTGTTTCTGTCTATTACCTGAATGTCTCTGGACTGCAGTCTGACCGTCACACCAATAAAGACAAAAACATGTTTTGGACTGCCTGTTTCTCTATTAATTTGCAGTTTTTGTTTTTTAAGAAAACACAAAAGCACACAAAAATCTAATCAAAGGTAAAACACTCACATTATGTTTATCAGACAGACATTTGGAGAATTTCACTCAAGGAAATCCAAGATGTTCCAGGATAAAAATTGCACGAGGACACATAGTTTCCTCAACAGTCTTCATTTTTGGGTTATTTTAACTTTTCATTTTTGGTCACAAATGAGAGATTTTTATGTTATTTGGTTTAGAGTTGTTGTTTTTTTTTTTTATACCAGTTTCATTTCCTAACACAACCCTGAGACCGAGACTTAGGCTGTAGCATGAAGGGTTGCCTAGGGATTCAGTTCATTGCGCCCCCTTGGAACTAGGAAACGAACCCTGGTTCACCATGCGAGCCATCCAGCTGCGCACATGCCTGATTTTGATGCATCTTCTTAAAACAAATAAAAAGCAGAATAGAGCTTGAGCACATTTTTGTCTTTCAGTACTTTTAAGCTGCTCTAAAACAGATATGTCCAAAATCTGGCGCATGGGCCAAATGTAGCCTGCTTGTGATAAAATTAATAATTTGCATCCTCCAGCACTCTCTAAAAACTGTGTACAGTTTCTTGATTGTGATTGACTACATTATGTTTTCATATTCATCATTACGAGGCGGTATCACACAAGACACGCCATATACAACAAGCTATCTGGGAATAAATGGTGAGAAAAATTGATAGTGATTTTATAAAAATGCATTTAGTTGGATTTGTGTTCTACTGGCAATAAAAATAAAACGTTCCTTAAATAGTTCATTTAAATGTAATGTTTTAAAACAGTTTAAAGAATGGTGGCCTCAAACATTTCACCTCACCAAATCTGGCCCTCTTTACAAAAAGTTTACACTCCCCTACTATAATGGGTGCTGCAATAAACTTCTCCTTTGGTGTAGTTTATTTTGTATTTTTAAAAGAAATGTTCTCCTCCTGAATGTGTGGCTTTTTTCTGGGCACTCCAGTATCCTCCCGCAGTTCAAAAGCATCCTTCATAGGTTCATTGGTGGGAGTAATTTTTTACTAGGTGTGAAGGTGTGTAAGTGGTTGGGATGCATCCAGGGTGGATCCAGGCTAAAGCTATGGTCCCATATACTAAAATGCAACTGCACCACAACCTAAATGCCAGTTTTTTTAGCAAATTGGGCCGGTGGCCATGTTGTGGCATTTGTAATGATGAGCTAAAATTTAACAGCAATCAGACAATTGTTTTGACATCGGGCAGTGGCTGCTCAAGAACGTTTGGAGGTCGCAGGTGGA
This sequence comes from Oryzias melastigma, assembly GCF_002922805.2. Taxonomy (NCBI): domain Eukaryota; kingdom Metazoa; phylum Chordata; class Actinopteri; order Beloniformes; family Adrianichthyidae; genus Oryzias; species Oryzias melastigma. The sequence continues at coordinate 17,151,856 of NC_050519.1, read as the reverse complement.
AGTCCAGCAGCAGGCTCCCTTTAAGTATACAGTAGAGATTCACTTTCCTACAATTTGGTTCAATTGTGTAACAAACCGTTCGGTTTTTGATCAGGAATAATTGCATTAATAAAAACATGAATAAAATACAGCCTATCTCTTTTAATATTTACAATTTCATATCTCCATTATGATTTAGTCCTCTTAAATAAGATCTGTCATCTCTGAAAGCTTTCCAGCAAAGTCTCATCATAAGAAATCCAGTCTATTTCAAGCAGCCACGGTGATTGCTTGTGATAAATTCTAATTTTTATGACGTTCTTTTTCAAGAGTTACAGATTTGACCTTAAATCTGAACTCCACTATTGATGGCTTTCTCCTGCTAGCATGAGTGTAAAAAACTGAGTCCTTCTAGTCAGAGTTGGTAAAGCTTACCTGGAATTTTAAAAAGCCATTTCTGAGCTAAGGCTCAACCAAGTAAAAGTTTCTCTGTAAACTCAGGCGAAGACAAACCTTTTTAATTTGTCTCAGGTAACTACAAAGTTGTACTAACAAGCCCCATAAATTTCAATGAAAAACTCAACTTTTAAAATAGAAAAAAGACACAATAAAGTTGATTGGAATTGAATTTGTCTGACACTATTGGAACCAAATTGGTAGAAATCAACATATTCTTAAAATCTGTTTTTATTTGTCTAAATTATCTCCAGACTGAGTGGATTTAACACATTCGTGGTCAGTTTTGTATTTTGCACAATGTTAGACATCAAGAAGAAACAAAATTCCTTAAAATTATCTCTTTGAAAAGAAATAAAAATCAAAAGTCTGTATTTCATATCTTTTTTATTTTACTTTTCATTGAAATGTGCAGTGCAGCAGCCCCGATGAACCTTTCCATCAAAGAAAAAAATTACTGGTGTTTAATTTGAACAAAAGGAGAAGATTAGACGTAAATTTCAAGTATGAAACTGCTATTTGTTCTGATTTCCAAACAGCTTCGTGTCCGCCTCATCCGCTAAGAGTCTGCCTGCTCAGAGAACGCGGGCCTTCCTCTGGATACAGCCACGCCAGAAGAAAAGAAGTGAAGATCACGCAGAGCATTTGAAATGCCGATGGGTTTCAACTGAAGCAGCACCACAACACATGCACCTTTGTCAAATGCAGATGTGTCAACTAATGTAGAAGCAAAGTAAGATGGTTTCAGTTAAGGAGCAAAGTGTTGGAGGAGGAGAGCCAGCCTGATGCCTCCTCAGGAGATGAGAAACGCTGGAGCCACCCACCTGTAAACCACACACACCAATCTGTTGAGGACTAACACCCCAAACCGGCTGCTTTCATCTTGAGACAGACCTCGAACTTCTTTGGGATTTGGCTGGAACGAACTGTTGCCCCCCAGGGGCTTTAGCAGAAGTGCTGGGGTCAGTATAGGAGAGGGTGGGGCTAGCTGATGATGCGACTAATTGACTGCAGAGAGGGGAATTCCTCGTTTTCTGTGATGTGCAGGGTCTTATGGGAGTTGAAGTCTTTGGGGGCGAGTACCTGTCTGCAAGTGGGGCAAACCTGGCAGTCCAGATCCACCGCGGTGTTAGCCGCAGAAGGGGCCGTCTGCCAGGCATTGTTCCTGTTCCTGTTTTTCCTCCCCCCGCCCGCCTGCCTCTCCACAGCCCTGCAGTCTGCGTGGGCCGTCAGCAGCTCCTGCTGCTTGGTGGTGTCAGGCAGCAGCACCAGCAGCTCGTTGAAGATGCGGTTGAAGTTGTCTCCGAGCAGGTCCTTACAGCTGCGGTGGTACTGCGCCGCCGAGATCACGCTCTGGACGCAGAACAAACGCAGAGTTTAAGGGAGAGGTCAAAGTGCGCACAGAGGCCTTAACCTGAGCTGGTACCTGTCTGAACTGAGCCGAGAAGTTCTTGAACTGGTTGAATTGGGACTCGTCGTTGTTGAGGTATTTCTTAATGGACTGGATGAGCTCCAGGTTCCTCTGCTGGAAGTCACCTGGGACCAGGTAACCGCTGCTCAACACCTTGGGCGGGCTGCAGGTTGAACAGACATCAAAGCGTTAGCTTAAAGGCACACGCACTCGATCGGTCAGGAGAAGAATCTGCTGACCCGTTAACTGCAGGAGGTGTGACATCCACCACGTTGCTGTTGAGGGGGATTCCCGTGAAGCCTGGAGGCGGCTTTGGGGCAGCGACTGCCAAACCAGGTGGAGGTGGGGGCATTGGGGAGGCTGAGGGAGGTGCGGAGGCCGTTAATGGGAAGGAGGTCCTGAAACCTGACAGAAAAAACAAAACAGTTTCACTTCTACTGAAAAACTGAGTAAACATCAATAGATCGGTTCAAAGTCTCACTCCAAATATATTTCAATCTATTGTTAAAAATGTTCCCAGTGTTTTATTTAAATACGATTATGCTGATTTTAGCCAAAATCAAAATGTCACTTAAGACATATTTTCTGCAGTGCAGCAGGAGCTCATTAGAAACTTGCCTCTGAGTTGAGGGCAGGACTGTTGGTTCGAAAGTTAGCTTCTGCTAGTTTCCAATCAATCCTATCTCTCCTGCTAGCTTATAGCACCTCACAAGCTAACATCAGTGTAACAAAAAAAAAGGCGAATAAAATTGGCGCTTTTCAGACATATCATTTTGAGCCAGATAGCAGCTAGGATGAGGAACATGAACGTACATGGATCTATTTTTCTACAAGTGTCTGAATTGTAGCAGAGAAGGGGGGTGGACATTGACCCGCCCATGACAATTGCTGCATGACAAATGATCACATCACACAAGTCTGAAAACATTATTTTGAAAGGTCAGATAAGAAGACCCAGCTGAACATCAAAAGCAGCTTAAATTTTGTGATCACAAACTTTTTCAGGCCACAGACCAGTTTAATGCCAGATAATATTTTCACGGGCCGGGACTGTACGAGCTAGAAGTTGGCGTTTCATTTTTTTTTTATTAGCTTCCAGTTTCCTTAAACTTTTGAGGGTAAAGTTTATCTTCATCCTCAAATATCTGCTGCAGTTTTTTTTCTTTACACTAGATTTTGTGTAGGAACCTTTAAAATTGAATTTAAAATTTCCCTTAACCCGTAACTGTCAAAATGGAAGCAAAAAAAAAAAAAAAGGCAACAACCACGCTAACTTCAGCCTCATCTGACAACGGGTACGTTCCAATTATAATAATAAACATGAATCAACTTTATTAGGAGCATCTTACTATAATTAGAGCCAGTAGCTGAATATTCTATTATTCTTATTAAGGTGTGTGGGAACAACTGTTGGAATAAATCCATTTCAGGAGAAAAAAGTTTTTGTCTGTTAAATGAAGCTTTCTTTTATTTTGAAATCAAAGTCTCTTCTGTTTCCTCAACGACTTTTTT
>NC_050519.1:17116049-17148425 GCF_002922805.2 Oryzias melastigma | reverse complement strand
TATTCTTATTAAGGTGTGTCGGAACAACTGTTGGAATAAATCCATTTCAGGAGAAAAAAGTTTTTGTCTGTTAAATGAATCTTTCTTTTATTTTGAAATCAAAGTCTCTTCTGTTTCCTCAACGACTTTTTTCTGCTAAAAGAAACTTTCCAAATACGTTTGTTTTTTGTTAACCTTGCTAGGTTGGGGATTTAAATGTAGTAGTTGGAGCAGCCACTTTAAGAAGTAGTGGATGTATTTCTGACACGTGACCGAGTGACTTGACATGGGTCAAGAATGAGTCGGATGTGATGGGAGAAAATTTTGTTTTTAAAACTAAAACTTTCTGCAGAATCAGATTATTAATAAAACAAAAAGTGTTGTTTTCTTTTTCCTCTATTTTCGGTACAAACTGTCCCACGGAACGGTACCAGTCCACAACATGGGGGCTGGGGGACCCCTGGCTTAAATTATATTTTTATACCCAAATATGTTGAAGAATAAGCAGCCAATGATGAAATGATGTAAAGACGTGAAGCTAACCTGGAGGTGGTTTCTTCGTCATCAGAGCTGGGAATTCCTCCTCCTGGTCTGGGGGGGGTTCTGTGCTGGAGACTGGGATTAGCAGTGGGGGGTCTTTGCCGACACTCTGAGGCGGATCAGGATATCCATTTGCTAATCTGTTCATCTCTGCCGGGGCTGTAGCGCTGGAGTTGGGCTTGTTCCGGGTTTTCTCTGGGACGTTTTCCTTCTGCGCGGTCGTCTCCACGGAGATCGGATTTACGGCAGTGGTCACGCCTGGAGCTGTGGACGCAGACGTGGAGGCAGCTGCTGCGTTCTTCTGCTTTTTCTTCTTGCTGTTTTTGGGTGCAGGGGAGTCTGCGCTGGGAGTGGTGTTTGAAAGGGGGGCGGGGACAGTCGAAGACTTGTTGCTGTCGGTTTTGACGGTGAGGAGCGAGGAGATATCCAACATAGTGGGCACCGAGCGGAACTCCTGCTGCGTCATCCCGCCGCTCTCATCGTCAGAGAGAGAAGGAGAATGGCGAGGCACCGCTTTCATGTTCTCGCCGACTTTCTTTTTCTTGCGTGACGATACAGAGCTTGATGAAGAGAGGAGCTGAGGGCCGGACGGTGCTGATGAGACGGGGGGCGCGGGTCTGGAGGCAGGCGGAGGATGAGAGACGGGTGGAGCTACGGCTGTATGGCTGGACCACGCAGAAGTTGTGTTTGCTGCAGGTTTGCGGGGTCGGACTTTGGGAATAAGAGCAGGAAAATCCTCCTCTTGGAAAGAGGAAGTCTTCCTGGGCTGGGCGCAGTAGGCGGGGGTCATCGGGGTTGTGACAGCAGCAGCAGCAGCAGAGAGACTGGGGAACTCCTCCTCCTTCAGGGCTGCAGCACCTCCTACAGGAGCAGGCTTCACACTGGGAGGTAAAAAAAATACTTTTACATTTTTGCACAAAGAGAAATTGACCTCTTCGCTGTGGGCGGGACCGTCGCTGAGAGCGCTCCATTTATGCGCTCTCCCGCTAGCTTACAGTCCCAACCCAACATTACCAGAGCAATTAAAAAAAGTGACCAATATTAGAGCTATTCGTTCGTAGAGTTTTGAGCCAGATTCCAGCTCGGATGAGGAAACAAAGACATACATGGATCTATTTGTCACAATGGGGCAAAGCAGGGAGCTTGTGACCGGCCCAGTGTATTTTTTACATCCCAAATACGCTCCGTTTCATACGTTATATTTTCATCTATTCCTAATTCACAGAGATTTGAGAAGAAAAAAAACTCTGAAATTTATTTTCAAGCTTAATTTTCTTTCCAGCATCTGAAAAATGCCACAAGAACGTGTTAAAAAGAACATTTTCACCAGAGTGGGTCTACAGGTTACCTGGGGATTAATGCTGTAGCTCCTAAAGCTGGAAACTCGTCTTCATCACCTGGATTGGAGCTTTTCAATGTTTTCACTATCAAAAAAAGAGACAAAAGTTGGAACAGTGGTGTGTTTTCTACGATAGAGTATTAGGGCCATCCAAAAAAAAAGAAAAAGCAATATTACGAGATTAAAAGTAAAAAAGTCACGACTTTAAAAGATGTAAATTTACAAGAAAAAAGTCATCAATTTAGCCTGTGACTTTTAAAGTTATAAATATACTACTTAATTCTCATAATTTAACAGTAACATTTATTTCTCGTAAATTTACAAGATTTAAAGTCCTAATTTATTATTTTTTGATAAATTGACCCCAATACTCCTTTGTATGTTTTAATTTAAAATGAGATAATATAAAATTTAAACTTAAAACAAAGTAGGAATTTTATCCTCCTTTTATTTTACCTGGAGGTCTGTTAACCGTCTTGTTGTGTGCAGTGTTGTTTTTGGGCTCTTCTGGTTCTGTTCTGTCGGTCCGCTCCTCCCTGCTGTGTTTGGGAGTGCTCCTCTCCTGCACTGCAGCTCTCTCCGCCTGCCTTCGCATCGCCATGGAGGCTCTCAGAGCTGCCTCCACCTGCCTGTCCTCCTCTTCCCTTTCTCTGCTCAGAGAAATAAACAAAAAGTCAAACAACTGCAGAAATGTGACTAAAAGGTGACGAGTAAAACAGAATGACAGAACTGGTCGTTTGAACTCACCTGGAGTACCTCCAGCTCTTCTGTCCTCCTGGCGGCCTTCCTCTTCCTCCACGATGCTGCCGCATTTCCTCATAGTCCTCGCCTGTCACCATACCTGCACGGATTCTCTCGTTACTCACCTCTATTGAGACGCTTTAGTAACACATGACGGTGGCGTGGCGACCAACCTTCATTCCTCCTTTGTTGTCTCGGGGCATAGTTGAACTGCAGCTCGATTTGGCGGTTCTGTCGCGCCTCTGCTCTGTTCTTGCTGTGCGCTGCGGCCTTGTGGGCCTTGTAGTCGATCTCAGAGCGGAATGCGTGGGTAAACTGTTCTGTGGCGCAGCGACCTTCCTCACACAGATAGTGACTCTCTCGGAAGTGTTCGCTCAGATACTGATAGTCACTGTGGATAAGAAAAAAAAAAAGAAGTAATTTAGAATGAATAAAATTACCTAGAGGAGAAAAAAGCTTTTTTTTTTTTTAAATAAAAACCTGTAATATTCCTGAGAACCGTCTGCATCACAGAAATGGCAGAAATAATGGTCCCTGCGCAGATGCTTCAGCAGCTCGTCGTTATCGAGGTAACGGTCGTCACAGAACTTGCAGAGCGGGTGTCCTCGGTGGCTGGTGTCGTCTGGGTCGCCGTGAGCTCTGTGGCGAGCGAGCTCCTTGCGATTGTACCACTTCCGCTCGTGGGAAAAGATCTGATGGGAAATCAGAGAATTCTTGACTGAACAATTGAAGATTAAAAAATAAGAACAGACTTTTAAAGATGAAGAAAAAACAGACTTTTAGGAGTTTTTTCTAATTCAAATATTTTACAATTTCCTGCAAATCTAAAGCTATGTTTGGTGAAAATGACTTGTGATTATAAGAATGTTGCAAAACCAAGTCGTCAAACTATGATGTTCTAAGGTTTTGTAAAAATAAAAATGTTTCCCAAAGATGTAAAAACTAACCAAACATTTTCCTCTTTAAGTGATCTGGTGGAATTTTACCTTAAGGTGTTTTGTGCAGAGTTTGCAGCAAAACAGCTCATGCTGCTTCCTCATGTGCTGCTCCAGATCTTCAAACGTACAGAAGATCTTGGCCTCAGGACAGCGGGGGCATTCTGACAACATCAGACGCCTGATTTTTGGGAAGCAGATAACAAGAGAAATACTTCTGTTATGATATAAAGAGGTAAAACCTAAACCTAAAACAGCTGACTAGTAGTAGAGAAGCTTTGATATATCAGTTAATAAAATCTGGAGCTAATCAAAAGGGACATGAAATATGAATATTTAGTGGTCTTCACAACATTAGAAACAGAAAGGTGGAATTTTCATTAACTAACTTACTATCGGTTAAGCCTAAAGCTAACACAAAGCAAGTATTGTCTTTAAAAAAACAAATAAAGAAAAGAAAAATGTATGCAAAGATTTGATGAATCAATCATTTTTAAGTACAATTTTATTTAATTTTCACATTTTTAAACCCAGTCCTATCATGTAGGAAGAAGATCTGACTAGGATCAAATTATGAGAATAGAGCATCGGCTGATTTACTAAGTACTACATTTTCAAGAAACGCCTGAGAAAAGTTGGTTAGTCCATCAAGAAAAAATAAATTCCCTCAATAAACAAGAGTCATTTCATACCTGAACTGTGAATATATCTTCTCATCCCCAAAATAAATGTCATGTCTCTTCTCACATCGGAAATTCTGATAAGGTAGAGACTGAAAAGTCTCCAGTTTTTTCACAAACACCACCTGTGGCACAAAGAGACACGTTAAAGGAGGGGTAATGTTTAACAAACATTAGAAATCCTTCATTGTGGGCAACATATTGTTCTTCTTATGTTTAAGGGACTGTGTCATCCCAACCCAACTATTTTTGAGCGTTTAAGTGTATCATAATGTTAATTCTACACCAAAAAAAAAAAACACTCCAAAAATTGTATTTTTCTCAGAGTATTCCTCTAAAACCACGTCCTCAGGCTGGCACAAACCCATGCTTTCTCTGTGATGGGCAAAACGATTTAATTCTTGTTTTTAAATTTTGTTTAATTTTAAACATGATGTCATGAAATGGGCGGTACCCACAAAGAGCGAAGGGCAGTGCCTCAGAGATCGAGTCATCTCACCTCCCAGTTGGAAAAGGAGCTCATGAAAAAAGATCATGTTTCATAAAAAAAATGTGTTCTTTATTGTACCAAAGGTAATGCAATATCATACATATGGGTAGTTTGCTCTGAAAGGCTTAGAATAATGTGATAAAGACCCTTTAAAAGCAGAATAAGATTTGTTGGATTTTTAATCACAAGTTTAGCGCATTAAACAGGATTAAGATTGGGAATGTAGAATATTATCATTCTATGTTGGACTTTGATACATGAATATTAAACCAAATGGCTCATCCAATTTTGCTCAAGATTTAGCTTTATAGCTGATGGCATTATATTTTAAACAAAATTGTGTGGGATTTAATATGTTTTTCTTTTAATGTGCAGGTTTAGGTCTGTAAACCAGACTGCTTTTAAAGATAATTTCCTTTCAGTCTTGTAATATAAAATAAAGAAATTTAAAAAATCAGTGTAGACTGAATTATAAACTTAATCTGACCCAGAAATCACCTGATAGTTGATTACCATGGGTTTTGGTTAAGTGAAGTAAAAATAATTTGCAACTATATGGTGCCTAGTTATTACACATTTATATAGCTATATAGAATAGTCCTTGTACATATTATTTGAGCATGTAATTTTATATGTACTTGCACATGATGACTTCCCTAAAGAGCACATGTGGCTCACACTATTCTCAAACAGCTGACAGTGGGAGCCCAGATAAGCTACCAGCTGCAAGAAATCATAATCACTAACCGGAAGTTACAATTCCTGACAAATTAAAAGTCTTTCCAAATTTGTAGACATGCGTGAAAAGTAATGGGGAAAAAAACAGTCTATTTTACCGACGCGATAATAAAATACAGTTTTATTTTAAAAGTCTTTGTGTCTTATCTATAATATACTTTCAATCTCTAAATAAATGTGGCAAAGTGGAATGAAAGGACGCTGTCAGTTTTGTGTGCTGTGAAAACCTAGCTAGCTTCGCAGCATACTTAAAAAAATTAAACCATATTAGTTAGAAAATTAGTAGACGTTTTAATGTACTTATTAGATAAAGTATAGCCAATTACGCCAGTTAGTTTTGTGGACTATAATATGTCTAATAATGGACCTACAATACATAGGAAGATTATGCTAGCATTAGCTTGTTTGGCTAAAAGACTACGAAGATAAAAAATGTCAGTTTGGAGCATGGACCGCCATTTTTTTGGTCCGTTAAAATTACAATGTTTTAGCAGAGGCTAACACCTAACACATGCTACATACGTGCTTTCCCATTAAAAAAGACACTGCTCAGCTGTACGGCCTGCCTAGCTTAACCACACTCGGACCTCGGGTTACAGTAGAAGGGAAACCCGCACCTTGTCGAGCTCCTCCCGGCACACAGCGCAGTATTTCTGGTCGCATAGCACTCTCATCTTCGTGGAGCAACGATAGCAAACCGGGTGATCACATTTTCCCAAAGCGAAGATTTCGACGTCTTGACAACACAAGACACATGTCTTCTCTGGGTCTTTAGTTGAATCCATGTTGAGGGGAAAAGGCACAACTCAACGATTTAGGAAGTCCACAGCCGATGAAACGCTTACGTAACAACGAAAGCGTGAACTATCACCGGCTGACGCGTCGCGTACGGGCCGGAGCTTAGACGATTTATAAATCATGCGGATTGAGCAAACTACAAGACACTGGATCTTGCTTAACCCCATCCTATCGTTAGAGATCCACAAAAATATCTCGACTGATCCACGTGTGAAGTATGGTGTGCCGCCCGGTGTTTGCTGACGGAGGGGTTTGAAAACGCTCACGTGTTTCTTTTTTACTCTTAGGATTATTAATCTAAGAAAAAATACGTGGCTTCATAATGGTATATTTTATGTAAAATAATACATCATATTTTTAAACAAATTTTAAAAGTGATTTTGCTTTAAAATTATATATATATATATATAGTGTTGATTATTTTCAGATCCTAGTGGTATTTTAGTTGGCAAGAATTTTAAGACCCAATCCAATGGAATTTGTGTTTATTTTTTAAACATATTCTTGTACTATTTTCCACATAACAGATGACATGTATAAAGAAAATTAATGGTTAAATTTCATTTTTAATTGATTCTTTAGGCAATTCATTGTGAATCAGGAGCAGATGAAAAAAGCTTTCAGCTGTGATGTAGATGCTATGGTAAGCCACAAGCTACCTGCTCCGCTCCATTCTGATGCTTTCAGTGGGAGAAAAATATATCAATTTCATATATTATTATTGCTCACCCTTTTTGTTGCACCACTAATGTTAGGTTGCAGGTACGAGGGGTTTTACACTAGATGGAGAGAGAACAAACAAAGGGATAATGGGAAATGAGTGCAGGCTCATTCCGCACCAACATTACCAGCCACAACTCAGAGGTGACTTTCTAATGAACTACTGCTGCTTTGCAGAAACTCATTCATTCATTCATCTTCTTGACCGCTTCGTCCCTTCCGGGGTCGCAGGGGTGCCGGAGCCTAACCCGGCTGCTGGACAGGTTGCCAGTCTGTCGCAGGGCCTCAATCGCACACACATGCACTCTCACATTCACACCTAGGGGCAATTTAGAGTGACCAATTAACCTATGAAGCATGTTTTTGGGGAGTGGGAGGAAGCCGGAGTCCCCAGTGAAAACCCACGCATGCACGTTTGCAGAAAACAAAAGTAAAAAAAAACGGCATAATCATAACTAAAAGATCACCAGGGATGCTTTTACGACAGATTAAAAAGTGATCCTCTTAACTTGTAAGACAGGAGCAGCTGGATGAAGTGTTAAGATGTCCTTTCCAGGTAGTGGAAAATCAGATGAATGTGTACATGCAAACTTGTAAAGTGCTCATCTGTTAACCAAATTTTCTTCAGAAACCAGTTTATATCAGAAGATGCAAACACACCTGGAGACTATGTGCAGTTGCAGCTTTACTGCATGTCCTACAGGTGGCAGCCTAATCTGACTGTAAAATGTATTTCTTGGGAGTAAGAGAATTTGAAAAATAAATCTTTTTTTTTTGTAACAAATCACCAAGTCATTCCTTATAGACAGGGATTTTTATGTTCAAATTAGTAATGCAGTGTTTGCTTTCCTAGGAAGCAACTATATTTAATCTAAATTTAAAATAAACTTACTTTCAGACAATGTAAAACTGTTTAAGTCTTAGTTTGCTGTTTTACAAACACAACTTGTCAGATATTAAAGATCAATCCAAAAGCTGATTTTAGTCAATTGTTACAACTAATTCAGTTGTATTCAAGCCATTTTTCTCCAGGATCTTCAAATAACAATGATCACATTTGTGCATTAATATCCTATAAGAAGAGGACTGATGCTGCAAGAGGGATAAAAAGAAGGAAACAATTACTATTTTTTATTGTAATCATGTATATTTTTCTTTAATCAAGGTTGTTTGTAGTGGAAACAGTCCAGCAATGAAATTGCAGAAGCTAAAGGTGCTTTTTTTGATAAGTACGAGACATTTTTCATAAAAATTAAAATCAACTCAATAATAAAGGATAAGCACACTTAAAAAAACAGTGTTTTTTACTTTTAGAACCACAGTATTAGAATTCCAATCACAGGGCCTTCACGCAGATGACTGACAGCATTCATCCCAGTTTTCCTTAAGCGGTCCAGTGTCCAGGACTGCAGTGTCCCAACGGCTAGCGTTTCCTGAGGTGGCTGTTGCCGAGTCCCATGACTCTGAAGGTGAGGCTGACGATTTTCTCGTAGAGAAGAAACATGAGAGCAGCAGTCAGGACCGTCTGCAGCAGTTTGGCTTCCAAGCCTTTAAATATTCCCAGCATGCCGTGCTTTCTACACAAGAAAGTAAGTAATAGAGCAGAAAAAACACATTCAACTGAAGTAATTGAAGCTGTTTGATAACAAGAAGTGAAAGTTGAATGTCATATTTTGTTACACTTATGAGTCAAATACAGTGAGGTTGAAAATATAAAAGTAAAAAGAAGAAGGACAGCTCTTTACAAAATGCCCTCAATCTCTAAAGCCTGTGTTTCATTGTCTGCTGAGGTTTGTTACAGGCTGTAGTCTTCCCACTCATCCCTGTGAGCAGAACGCCAGAGTAGAGCAGACTCCTATGAGCATTTGAAGGTTTTTTCACTAGATGCCTCTGGTCTACAAAATTCTCTTGATCTTGTCCCAACTTGTAGCTTTTAGTTCTGGTACATCTTCTGCCTGGAACACCTTACAGACTGAAATTCAGGAGTCTAATGTCATTCCTCTCAGCACTTTTTGTAATATAAAAAGTGTTTTGAATAGCACATATGATTCAGATTGAATACTCTTTGGTTTTCCATGAAAAGTCCTACTTTTATTTACAATTAATAGAAAATATAGTCAAGAAATTGACATGTTTAGACATAATATTTATTTAAAATAATATTTTTTCCTTCAAACTTTTCTTTTGTCAAATTTGCAGCAATTCCAGCATTGCAGACTTGATATACTAGCTGTTAGTTTGTTGAAATAATATGGAGAAATCTGACCCCACCCTTTTAGAAGCCCCTCCCACAAGTTGGATTGGCACTTCTATCAAACCATACGGTCAAACTGCTCACACAACGGCTCAAAGGGTTTAGATCTGGTCACTACATGGGGCTCTCCATTACAGCTGCCAAAACCAGCTGCCAGCTTCTCTAAATATTTCTTGCACCGTTTGGAGGTGTGCATTGGGCCATTGTCCTGTTGTAAGATGAAATTGTCTCCAATCAAGTACTATGATAGACTTCCTTATTTAAAGCCCCCTTTACCCTGAACAAATCTCCCACTTTACCAGCACCAGGATAACATGACTGACCGTCATGTTATCCTCACCTTGCTTGACAGATGATATCAGGCACTGTTCTAGCATCTTTTCAAATTTTCTTCTGTGTGATCCAAACACCTCAAACTTTGATTTCTCTGTCCATATCCCTTGTTTCCAATCTTCCTCTGTCCAATATCTGTGTTCTTTTGCCTATATTAATATTCTTGTTTTGTTGGCCAGTCTCAGATAAGGCTTTTTTTTGCCACTCTGCCCTGAAAACCAGGACTGTGAAGTCATCTCTCCATTGCAGATGTGGACACTGGGATTTTACTTAATGAAGCTGCAAGTTGAGGACCTGCGAGATGTCTATTTTTCAAACTGGAGACTCTAATGTACTTATCTCCCTGCTCAGTTGTGCAGCGGAGCCTCCCATTTCTACTCTGGTTAGAGCCTGTTTGTGCTGTTCTCTAAAGAAAGTAGTACACACCGGTCTTGGCAATTTCTCACATGGAATACCTTTCGTATGTAAGAACAACAATAAACTGAGGATTTTCACATGAAAGTTCTATTTTTCTGGCCATTTTGAGTATTTAATTGACCTAATAAATGTGGTTCTCCAGATACTCAACCTACTCAAAGGTTATCGAGTTTGATAGCTTTTCTAAGCAGCCAAACTGTTTTCAGCTGTGCTAACATGATTGTACAAAGGTTTTCTAATCCCCTGTTAGCCCTCTGACACAGTGAGCAAACACATTCAATCATTAGAACACTGGAGGGATAGCTGCTGAAATGACCTGTGTAGATAATACATTAAAATGTTGACATTTGCAGCTAGAATGGTCCTTTTTCAATGATTTAGCACTTTAATAATGCGTAGTGTATTTCTGATTAGTTTTAAGTTATATTCATTAAATAAATTGTGCTTTTCTATCAAAAATTGGAAATTTTCCAAGTAACCTTAAACTTTTGAATGGTAGTGTAAATGGACATAAATTTGATGGATGTGACAGTAGCAAGGAATGGTAATATCAAGATGAAGGAACATGAAAGAAAGCTTAGAAGGTTGTGCCTGTGGTAATTGGAGCACTCGGGGCTGTAACCTCCAAACTGGCGGAGTGGATCCTTGGAAAGACCTCAGACATCTCAGTCCAGAAAAGCGCAGTGCTAGGAACAACTAAGATACTGCAGGACCCTCAAGCTCCCAGGCCTCTGGTAGAGGTCCCGAGCTTGGATGAGAAACCACCCGCGGAGGGCGAGAGTGGAATTCTTTTATTTTAAATTTATATTATTTGGGCTGTTCTTAAAAACATAAAAGTCAACGTCTGGAAAAAAAATATCTGGGCAGCAAGCCAGAAACCATTAGCCCTACCTATATTCACATTTCCTGAGAAATTCCTTACAGATGCAAGTTCTCACAACGGTTACACAACTTTCATCTTAGTTTTTTTCAGTTTCCTTTTAAACTTCACAACTGAAAAAACAATGAAATCTATATAACAGTCTGATTTGAGAAATCCCACCTTGCTCTGTTGACCAGAAGACTCTTGATGGTCCTCAAACTGGACAGTAGTTTGGATTTTTCTGTGGGTGTGCCGCACTGACCAAACTATTAAAAACAGCACAGCAAGAAAAAAAAAACAACAATTTAAGAAAAAATATGGGGTTATAAAAGTTTTAGTAAAATCCTTTTTTTTTATTTTGGCACGAAGACATGCATATAGAACTCACCCTCAGAATGGACTGTATAGTCTGTAGTGGATATGTCACAGTGGTGGAAACAGCTTTGGCAATAGCACCGATTACAAAAACTTCCAGGGATGAAAGCTTTGGGCAAAACAAAAGGAGATTTTATCTGAAGTGGGTGATTCAAATACTACAAATAACTGCTAACACACCTTTAAGCAACACACCTTTCCTCATAACTGTAACCCCATGACAGTCAAGGACTACTATGTTTTACCTGTGGTGTTCTAGTGTACCACAAAAATGGCTCCATACATTCAAAGAATAACCATAAACTTCTGCTTCAGATCCACTCAAGTGATGTGTGTTTTGTGAATATTCTCTCTTTTTATCCAGAAAACCTCTGAATGCTCTAATCAGTTTATCCCACTTACCTCCCTGGGAACCTCTCTTCTGAGCCACCTCTTCAGAGTTTCGTAAATCATGAACTGGATGGCGGGGTTCAACACCAGGAGCAAAGATGGGAAGGTGCCGTTCCACAGCGCTCCAACGCCCTCTCCTCGGATGATTTGTGCAAATGCATCTGGACAACAGTGGAGATTGAGAAATGTGTGAATTAAAAAAAGAAAAACTTAAAAGAAACTAGTCTAATAAACAACTTCTCACCCAGAATTCCAGAGTAGTTGGTGGGCCGGATATCTGCGTTGTGAAACTTGGAACCCTGAAGTTTGAGCCTAGTGTTCACCACCCACAGTGGGGTTGTGACCAGAACATTCACTACGCCTGCAGAGATAACATCATCTTCCAGTTTGGCGACTCACAGTAACTTCTGGGTGAACATGTTCTGATTACATGACAATGACTCTTAAAAGTACACAAAATGCACTTTAAATGTTATGTATTTAGGTCAGAAAGGCATAAAAACAAAGGACAAATGGTAAATTCACCTCGCTACTCCCTAAAAAATTATATGGTGTTGGACTATCCAGTGCCTTGGATGTAATGCAATTTGGATACATACCCAATACTTTTTTAAAAAACAGCAAATATGATGATAGATCAATTTTTTAAGAATAAAAACCTTTTATATAT
Organism: Oryzias melastigma; assembly: GCF_002922805.2. Lineage (NCBI taxonomy): Eukaryota > Metazoa > Chordata > Actinopteri > Beloniformes > Adrianichthyidae > Oryzias > Oryzias melastigma. The sequence continues at coordinate 17,136,164 of NC_050519.1, read as the reverse complement.
GAACCTTTTACAAAGACAATTTATGAACCCACTGTGTTGTGATAGAGGAAATTTGGATCATTTATAAAAAATAGATTTAAGCTAATTTTTTTTTTCCAAGTGACATATATCGTTTAAAGCAATGCATTGTGGTCTAATGAGCATTGATGCATACTGGTTTTTTGCAGAGACTTATGGGAAATAAATTTGGACACCCCCGAAAAATGGCAAACGCACTATAGTGCTCTATGTGTGCACCAAGTAGTGTGAGGGAATTCGAACTGAGACTCCAAGATTAAATGGAGTGGCGTATTTTTTAGTATTTGGTCAGCGGGCGTCTCACCTGCAGCAATGCCTGTGATCAGGTCAGTGCTGGACGATGACGGCCTTCCCTTCAGCAGGCTCGCTTTGAGGCAGTGATAGCAATAGAAGTAGACAAAGTTGGAGCAACACAGGCTGCAGATGACAGGGAACCAGCCTCTGTAGGGCGCTAGCCTGCAGAAAAAACAGACACTTTTTGAATAATCTGTATTTTTAGATTCAAAAACATATCTTAAATGAGAATGACACACAAGGAACAACATTTTACTCACAATCCTTCTTCTCTGACTATGTCTGCCAGAATAGCTGGTGTTGATTTGGCTTTCCTGTTTTCATCCACTAAATAAAAGCAACAAACAAGCTGTTATCATGAAAGTATACCGTCTCAACTAAAACAAAAATGGTTTCTGGTCTGTGCGAAATTTCTACTGCTCCTTACCCTGAAGTCGCAGTCTGGCAGTGTCAAGAGGGAAAAATACCGTCATTGCAGTCACACTTCCCTAAAGCAAGGATGAAATGATTTTACTTCTCGAAATTTAGAAGAAATGCAATTTTTGGAAAAAAATGAGCACATGGTGTTCAAACAGCAAAGAGAAAATAAGCTATAACTGTAATAAAATAAAACTTAAAAAATTATTTGAAATAAATGCACAAATCAGACATTATTTACACACAATTACTTCCAGTACTAACATAAAAGCAGTTTAAAACTGTCTAAGCTTTATAGATTAACAGAAACTTAGTTTTATTTTGATAGTTATTTTATCTTTTGTAACCCTACTCTGGCTTTTATTTTGAAACAGTTTATTGGTCTTAACTGTATGTCATCTGAATGTTCTGAATAAAGATTGTTTAGAGAGAAAAAAGTAAACAATACAAAAGCAACAAAGATACAATTTTTAAAATTCAAACAAATTAAATTGTTTTACTCGAGTGTCAGGTTTTAATTACGAGTGAGTTTGTATAGTTTAAAGACAAATACCCATAAGTTTTACTGAACATTTTACCATAAATCAATTGAATTTATAGTGAACTCTAAGTCAAATTGATGCTAACTCACCATCGCTCCCGCTACAGCATGAACCAAACTCTCATACGAGAAAACTTCGGAGGCCATCGTCCCGGTTTGTTGATTTTCTGGGTCCCAGTTGAAGAAGAACAAGCATAAATCGTACAGTCCGAATGTTTCCAGTAGTACTCTGGCCTCTTCCGCTGCTAGTTTTATTTTTGAAACGTCACTTCCTCTTTCTTTGGCCTCGTCCACTGGGTAATGTAGTTTCATTAGAGCGCACGCGGGCTTCTACCGATATTTGTAAAGCTTTCCAAGCAAAATATTGCATTTTTGCGGATGTCAGACAATATTTTATACATATAATATGAATGTTTGACATTTTAAAATTTGTTTTTATTGTATTATTCATAACTTAGAATACAAAATACAGGAAAGGTTTTCTAAATTAGCTTAGTGAAATTGTTTTTTCTTCAACTTCAACAGTGAAAGTTCCCTTAAAACACAAGGTAATATATCATGATTTTTAAAGAAGGATTTAAAAAAATATATTTAAACAACTCAGAATTAAAATTGTTTCAAATAGAATTAAAAATATATCATTTTCATTTCACCATTTAACTATTTTGGTTCATAACTCTGGGGCCTTTTTTATTTTATTTTTTGTACTTTAACATTTACTCTACTAATTTAACTTTAAAATAGTTATTTGTAATACTGCTTGATACATTTATTTTTAGTACAACCCCAGCTATTTTTTAACAATTATTTTTTTATTATATTACACAATAATTTCACAATGAACCTGAAAGTGTCCAAAAAATATTTTGATTGGTTGGTTTTGTAATTTTTCACTGCAATAGCAGTACATTTAGACTTTTTGCAGATAATGTTGTTTATTTTGCTTCATCAATCTAATTACCTTCAGCGTTTGTTAGAGAGGTTTGGCTGAGTCTGCAAAAACTCTAAATGTAATTGTGTAGTTCTCCAACCAGACTCCCTCCAGCAGCCAGAACCATCTCCTGCTCTGGTAATGCAGGGAGCGGACCTGAAACTCAAATTCAGTTCTGTTTGTGTTTGATTTGGTTTGGGTCCATTCTGGTGACCTTCCTGGCAAAACCCTCTGCATTTACCCGGACTTGGGACCGGCACATGGAGACACTGATTGTGCCTCCTTGTGGTTGCATTATTTTGCCAAAAAGTGTCATTTGTTGAAACCAAATGACACTTTTTGTTATAGTTTTGTTCTCAGCCTGCTGCCCAGTCTATAATTTTAATTTTGATTTTGCAAATAGACATTTTTTTTTTTTGTTAAATCAAGGCTGTATAAATTTAGCCTTTTCGAGAGTTTTTTTTTATTTTTTTTATTTTTTTTTTTGTAATCCAGTCTGCCTACATTAGACTTTTGAAGGGTCCTAGACCTGCCGGGAACCAGGAACCCTTCTTGGTGCAGCTCCCTGATGTTGTCCAAGTACAGCTCTTTGTTGTTGGAACCTTCTGGGTCTTACTGTGATCGGAGAAGTTTCCTCCAACAAAGGCTGACTTGGTTGTCTTAGAGGTGGAAGTTCTCCTTGAGCAGCTCTGGCTGAAGTCAGCAAAGGGTTCCTCAAAGCAGCACGCTGTGGTTGTTGTACATACTTTGAGGCGTGGGCTTTTAGGGTTGTGTTTTCAGCCAGAACTGCTGCGTGTTCTTGCCTTGCAGCGACGACTTTGTCCTCCAGATCTTTTCGGACCAGGATTTCCGAATTGAGTTGTTGTCGATCTTTGTTGAGGTCATAATTTTGTTTCTTAAGTTCCTTTATGTTTCTCTCCAGATTGATGTACTCTGTGGCCAATCCTTCTAGTTCCTGTTTCATGACCTGCAGGTTCTCGACTTCCTCCAAAAGGGATGTATTGCGTTCTTGGAGTTGGCCGATGTACTCCTGAGTGTTATTAAATTTCTCAGTCATGGGCCTGAAGTCTTCACATTGCTGAGAAAGAACGCGGATCTGTTGCTTCAGGGATTTGAATTCCCCCTCCACAGCCTTTCTATCAGCTTGCAGAGAGGAATACTGAAGCTTCATCTCAGCGTCTTTCTCACACTTCTTCTGCAGGTCAAGGAGCTCTTCTTTCAGGGTGGTGTTTTGTTTCTGCAAGAGCTGGAACAAATCTGCTTCTTCTTTACATTTTTGCTTCAGCTCAAATGCAGAACTCAGTTTTCCCTGGATGTCTTTGATTTCTTCGCAGAAAGTTTGGTTTTTTTGTTCCAATTGAAGAGTCTTTGATTTGGCCTGGAGATATTCTTTTTCTATTTGGAGAAGTTGTTCCTGCTCCATTTTCAGGTTTTCCCGTTTCTCCATGAGTTCAGTGTTAGTTTGTTTCAGTCCTTCGAGGTTGGTGGTTGTCTCGTGGTACTGCTGAACCCATCTTTTAGCCTCCTCACACTGCAAAGTGAGCTGTAGGATCTGAGAATCAAGAATGGAGTTCTCCTCCTCCAGAGACTTGGTTTGGGCGAGGATGGCGGCAGAACGTTGTCTCATTGCTGCATCTTCCTCGCGATGTCGGTGGAGGTCTTTCAGCTCCTTCTGGAGAATGATGTTTTTCTCCTGCAGTGTTTGGAGGTGATCAGTGTCGTCTTTAAGCTGCTGCTGCAGAGGTTCCAGGGCCACGATGGTGGCTTGGACCTTCTGAACCTCTTTCTCGAGATCTTCATTCTCCTGGCTGACAGATTGGGCTGTGAGCTTGACCCTCATCAACTCGCTGGACAACTCTTGAGGATCCCAAACCTTCATCTGGAGTTCCTGAAGAGTCGCCCTGAGGTTGGTGTTGGTCTCAGTCAGCTGGTCGATCTCTAGCTGGTGTTTCTTACAACGCTCCTCCAGGGGTTTTTGCTCCTGGATTTTTTGGTTGATTCGTTGCAAGTCCTTTTCCAGCTTCTTGGACAGTTTAGTGGCTGATTTCTTTGCCTGGGAGAGTTCAGCGCAGGTTCCTCTCAGGTTTTTCTTGCTTTCCAGCTCAGCGGCGAGGGTTTGCAACTGGCTGGTCAGCGAGGAGTTTTGCTGAACTCTCTTCTCAAGTTTGGAGAGATTCTGAGTGAGGAAGCTCTCCTCAACCCCAGAATGTCCAAAACGAAGCAAAAACATTTTAAATAATGATTTTCAAGATAAATCTGAAAATCTTTAAAATGTTTTCAATAAGAGATGCAGATTTTTGTAGCAAGGAAAAAAATCTGCGAGTTCCTCAGTGTAGGTCGAAGGTACTTGACGGGAATGCAAGGCTTCTGGTAGCTGGGGAACAGAAAGTATGCTCTCTGGTGTGAACCAAACGGGCAATGAGGCACAACTGAATCTGGGTTCTATTTATAGACTTCAGATCAAAGGGGATGACATCACTGTGTAACATCACTGTGTGACATCACACCATATGTCACCACAGTGCATGACATCACACTCCTCAGACATCAACAGAATTCCTTATATGGACATGGTCTGGGGAGTGGTAACTATGGTTACTCTGTCTAACAACAGATGTGTTCTTATTTACACAAGGTCAGGTCAGGTCAAAGTCAGGTCAAGGTCAGATCCAGGTAAGGTCACGGTCAGGTCAACTTCAGATCCAGGTAAGGTCACGGTCAGGTCAAGGTCAGATCCAGGTAAGGTCACGTTCAGGTCACCTTCAGATCTAGGTAAGGTCACGGTCAGGCCCATGGTGCAGCAGTAGGGTGGTCGACTCCTGATCGGAAGATTGTGTGTTCAAGTCCCACCTTGCCCCACCCATGTGGCCTTGGCAAGACACCTAACCCCGAATTGCTTCTGTTGAAGGTTGGCGCTAGTGTTGGGCAGCAGAGCCACCACCAGTTATTGTTAGTAACATCTAAATGAAAAAACTAGTGACACAGCAGACATGTTTGAGCATGCACTCTCAGACTGCTGTGACCAAGGTAAGACGTGCTCCTCCTTGTGTCCCTTCTTTGTAATTACATCTTTGCTTAACTGTTTTTTAGTTTGTTCTACCTGGATCCATCAAAAGCAGCAATTGTACTGCATTAATTTTCCTTGGTCAGTGATGTTATTTTTGTTATTAGCCGGTTTAAAGGAGCCGCCATTTTCACACCATTTTTCCTCTATTTTTATGCTGATTCTTTCTTTTTCATGCAGTTTTCAGTCTTTAGGGGGAAGCACTGAGAGAAATTGCCTCTGGTAGCACTGAGGAAAATCCCAGACAGCAATGTAACATTTGTTTTTTCTGTCAACCAGAATAAAAGAAACTGAATCAACATCGGAGCCTGATCTTTATTCACCTGACCTGAACACAACGCAGACCAACAAAGACAAACCAGTAACATTAGCCGTGCTAGCATTGTCACTATACCTGTAACTTCCAAAGATGTTAGCATCACATTAAAGAAACAGATTGATCCCGCTAAAACAAACATTACAGTGACTATACTAACTCCCAACCTTGTTAGCAACTCGTAAAAAAAGGAACACAAATTTCGACACAGCTTTACTTTTGTGTATTCACAATAACACACAAAACATTTTGTCAAAGTGCCTCTCAAAAGTGCTTCAACATCTGTAACACAACCAGAATTGATCCATATATAAGGTGTTTGGGGATTAAAAAGATTTAAAAATAATCTGTGCCTGCATCTCACCTAATTCACTATCAATTCCCCTTACATGTTGTGTAAGTGTTCACTACTACCTGTCTCTGGCAGCATGCCTTTAGAAAAATGTGCATCTACATTTTGCTCTACAGGCTCACCAAGTGTCAATGAGCTTGATATTTCCTGTGGGCCACTAGAGTGCCTCATACAAGTTTACTCCTTTTTCACCTACAGACAGCCCATATCTACCCGTAAGTGGTAATATGTTGGATTAAATCCACAAAAATTGCATAGACAAGGTCAAACAGGCAAAGCTCCATTCAAAGTTCTGTGGATTTATTATCTCAGTTATGTCTTATGTTTGTTTTAGACCAAACAGTTAAAAACTAAAAAACTTTTTGAACCCTGCGCATAAAATTTTGAATGAAAACAGTAATAATGTGGGGTCAGTTTCATTCCTGTGTCATTAAACAGCTGATGTGATTGGCTAGTTCACTGGTGGGTTCAGGAACAACTGAAGGTTCTATATAAGTGTAAATATTAAAATGGACCTGCAAAAAAAATGGAGTTTTAAAGGGGTTTTTATATTAAAACATACTTTTTAATGTGTCTTCAATACTGTTAATGTACCCCATCATCAGAGTCTCTGATTCTTCAAAGAAAAGTGTATTAACTGCATTCACACTGTTGTTTTTTATTAATAGTTTTGGTTTAATACTTTACAGTAAGGCTTGTCAGATGCTAAACCAACAATCTGTCTTTTTTAAGGTTTCGACAAGCAAGGCACATGGCAATAAAAAGTGGCATAAATGATCCTCATGCACACATGCTTTAATGTCCTTTTAAGGTGATTTAATGTAATGGTCCTCCAAACAGTAAGTGAGCATACAGGAAAATCCCATGCCTGCACTTTATGCAAGAATATGCTAAAATAAATAAGAAACAAATTAAAAATCTGGCTTTCCCATCAGTCCCCAGCCCATTCACTCAACCACTGCCGACATATCCTCCTTTGCTCCTCACTCTCTTCAGTCCTCTCATCCTCTTTTAGTTTCATTTCTTTCTCCTCTATTTCTGCCACACCGTTATTCTGTTTTCCAGTCTTTTCCAACAAAGCCTCCACGGCGGCCGTCAGTGTCCGTAACGAGCGCTGCGGGAGCCATTTTGGGTCAACCGTCGCAACAAAAGGGTCTCCGGCAGTAACCAGTAGAGGATCTGGTTCCAGGGGAATGTGAAGGAGGTGAGCGTGCAGCATCATTCTGTACGGCGAGTTATCGGTCCCCAAGCTGTAGGTAAAGTCCCCGACAATGGGGTGGCCGATGGCGCTGCAGTGAACCCTCAGCTGGTGGGTTCGACCTGAGAGAGACAGGAGATAAAAAGTACTTCTTTTCTAATTTTGTAAAAACAAATCTATGGAATCAAAAAAGAAAATCTAGTTACTTTGAAATGTTTACATTTGCAATAAAACATGAACTTGAGATTTAAATTTTTTTACATTCAAGGTAATAATACGAATTTAATCACCAGTGAGTGGCTGCAGCAACACCTTAGTGACAGGATCTCCATCGTACAACCCATATTCCAAGACTGTAAGCTCCGTTTGCGAAAGCTTAGGATTCTCACAGCCTGCCATGGTAGGACAGAAGAAATGAAAGCAAATTACAAAATGAACTGCATGGCATTATGGAAGTGTCAGTCCTTCCTGGTTCATTTACCTTCAGATCCCTCAATACACATCATATGCTTCTTTCCCTCTGTGCAATTTTTACCAATTGAGAAATGTATACTTTGTGTGGTTTCCTCTACCGTTCCACGAACCTAAGCACCAGAAAAATGTCAAGATAAGTAACAAAAATAGTTCAATAAAAGCATTCTGAGCATTAAATATAAGACTATATGCTGGATGAATTGTAATATCTATTGTGTGAAGGCAACCACTTTGTGCTCAGTACCAGAGAGAGGTAGGCTTTCGTGACAGTCCGGTCCTTAAAACAGCGATACGCTTGACCTGCGGCAGCCTTGTTGAGTGCAACACAAAGAGCCCCACTGGTGGAGAAATCCAGCTGATGACAGAACCTGTAGTAAAAAGAATGAAAATAATGACATGGTAGTTTGTTATAATTGACACATTTGAAGTCCCAATACTGTCATCTTTTGATACATTTTTTTAAATTGTTCCCAGTTGTCATTTAACTATAATTTTTCGCCAAAAAAGGGGGGGGACAGCTGAGTGCAGCACCTACAGTATATCTCACCTAGTCAGTCCGTGTTATTAACTCAAATACTTTGTTTATTTAAATCTAGTTTAAAGACCCACGTATTCTCAGTTGCATTATTAAAGTTTATATCGGCACAGTTACTTAAAAATCAGTTATTTTTACCTTTCTTTAAATTTGTATTTTAAAGACCACATCTTTAATATTTCTTTTACATTTTGCTTCTTTTGTTTTATGTAAAACACTAAGAATTGTATTTTTACACACAATCTGTTATACAAATGAACTTTCCATGTCTTTTTAAGGTTTTTCCAACAACATTCTTTTCATGTGCTCCTTATTTAAAACAATTTGAGTAAAGAAATACTAAGAATGCAATTTTAAGCTTAATTTTCACTCAGAAACTGCAACAAGGACATGTTAAAAACACAATTTTCACCAGAGGGTCTTTAAAAGATAATTAATTCTTACCTGAATCCATAGTAAGTGCTGGGGTCAGCCAGATCAGGAAAGTGGTGCTGAAGCTGTGCCTGCACTGTCAGTTTCTCATACCACATCTTACTGTCTATGCGAATGTCCCAATGTTTGTCTAAGACAATAAAATCCTCACTGTGGTGCAGAACACGCAGGTTCTCCACACTCGCAGGTTCTGTGGTCATCATGTTTGACTAAAACCCATGTAACCCTGTTGGGGGGAAAAGGGTGCAATTTAGAATCAACATCAAGAACAATATTATTATAAAATATATACAGCACTATCAAAAAAGATTTTCATCTTTAAAAACCTGCATCATTTTTGAAACCAATGCAATGTTGACATTTTTATATAAAATATATTTTTTTACAAAATGGTGCGTTTGAACCTCGGTTGACGCGCTTCTTATGAACTCCTTAAGATGATGTTTCCAACAAATAATTAATGGCTATAAAAAATAAGTTTTGCTAGTTTATCAGACGTGCTGGTCAAGCTGTGAACGGTTACGTTAAGACAATTTAAATTTACCCAACAGAAATTTAACTATATACATTCCTAGTCGACATTTATTTATTTTTGTTGAAAAAGATAGTATAACATACCTGTAATAATAAGCAAAAACCTAAAATGCTAGTTCTGAATTTGCAAACAAAAAAAAAAATCAGGCGTGTTTGTGCGCATGCGCAGAATGTGGATAGAGGCTTTCAGCAAATAGGGTTACACTGAGAACACTGCCACCAAGTGGTGTGGAGGTCAAATTACATCTGGATTTAGTATAATCTTTTCATGTAAAACAACAAAAAATAATGTTAAGTAAATAAATAAATAAGGTTTTTGGTCATTTTATTACGTATGAAAATACATTCTCAGTTTTAATTCATTTTAAAGACAGGTGTTTTTGCTACCCATACACTCTTTAATTATATGTGTTGTGCATGGGTTGGGCATATTTGTCATTAAAGACACCATCTTTTCTGTATTATGTTTCATATTTTCATATACACAACACATTTTCTCAAAATAAAAATAAACAGTGATGTCTACAATCCAAAAAAAGAAAGCAGACTACTTGAAAAACAATAAAAAGATAATCTGGGATGAATCAGAGGTAAATAAACATTGTCCCCTTAGAAAAAGCAATCTATTTAAGGGTACAAGTACACTTATCTTAATCTAAAAGTAAGGGAATATACTTTAAATTTACTTTTTATATACTATCTATAGATTGTAAACTTAAAATGTTCCACTTTAGACTGAAGAAGTATTCAGTTAGTATACTTTCTACATGATCTACTTTCTATATTCAAGTATACTTAATAAAATAAACTGCAGGTTTACAACTTTTTTCAAAAGGGTGTGGAGATTAAAGCACCAACAGTCAGATAATTTGTGCCTCAAAAATGAATAATGATCAAATTAGACTCTCTGTTTCTATAACTTTCCCAGACAGTTCAAAACTGACACAAGAAGTGATTCCCGTAAGCACAATGTGCTGCAGTACAGGTGAATTTCATCCCAGCTCTTCCATGGAATAATCCCTGACTGCAGCCAGGTGTGACTTAACCGTAAAATGATTAGGAACTGTTACATAACATATTTCATAACTCAGCCCCCGTTGAATTTGCCAGAACACAGTATGTCAGAGGTAAACCCAGATGTGCTGTTGTGTCTCCGCTGTTGATTTTCTGGTTGTTGTTGCGCAACATGTCATAGAACTGAGTGGCGGATTGCCACCTGTACCTGAGAGTGCCCTCACAGACAGAGGTGCATATGACACAATATTTTGGATGAATCACAAATGATGCCATCAGAGGGTTGAGGGTGCAGATGAAGAGAGGACTGGTAGCATAAGGATGCAAGTAGTCCTGAAGTTGTTCTCCAAATAGGAAGAACTTGCTTTTTGGGGCAAATTTTGATTTTTGTTGAACTCTCAAGTGCAACAATTTTGAAGAAACTGGCCAAGAAATATTTTGATTTTATGTTTTTTACTCAACGACGAGAGAGTTTTCACCACTTTTGACTTTTTTGACCTTTTGTTACATTGAAAGAACTTTCCTCAAATCAAGCACAAAGGATTTCTTTTCCCAGGATGCACAGCACCACGTTCATGCAGGCTCGATGCGACGAGCCTTTGACGGCGTCGGACTGCTGCCTCCCTCTGCTGCTGGCCTTGCTGACGCTGGCTCTGCTGTACTCCTTCCTGTACCTGCCCGCCACGGCCCAGAGAGCCCTGCTGGAGCAGGCGCTCAGCAGCAACAACACCACGGATGTGCTTCACAAGTGACTGGGGCGGACAAACAAATGTGGACAAACATCACACACCGTCCCACATTGTGTTCACATCCCCTCTCGGTTCTGTTCATTGTTTGTCAAACTGGTGAATGTTGGCATGCTTGGAGAAGTGATTTTAAAGTGGCAGCTGGTAAGAAAATCCTTGACTTTGCTGGTTGAGATACAATTCAAGTATCATACTTTTCTATTATTGCTTCAAATTCCACCTAACTTGATCCATTTGAAATTCCTTATGTTTCACCCGATGGTCATAAACTGCCTTTTTTCAAATACTATTCACCCAAAACAAGCAAAAATATCATCATTGTGCGTCCTGTGCAATTTTTTAACCCTTCTTTATTTTATTTTTGAAATGTGTTCTCCTTTATTTAACCCCATAGCTTAAAACAATAAAGCTCTGGTGTTGTCCTGACCAAAAAACAACCAATATGTCAAAGTTGGGTTGAGGGATTAAAGCATCAGCCACATGCGTTTAATCCTCTGGCACCGCTTCACAAATGATGCAACTTCAATCCCATTAAACACAGCTCATCCTCTCATATGTAAAGTAGCTGGCACAGTATTAGCACTGAATTATGTGAGCATATGCTAGTGGATTTATCTGACCTCTGTGTTTTAATGAATTATTGTTACTATTTTGTCCTTCCTGTGCTTTAAAATGATGGAAAACATTTAATAAAAGTGTGTTTTCTATTCCACTTTGCTGGTGATTGTCATTTTAGCACATTTTTATCAATTTTACAAGAACACAAATATGCTTTTTTTCTTTTTAGTCTCGAATAAGATATTAACGCTTTAGCTTTTTTAATTGTTTTTATTAAATTTTACAAGAAATTCAACACCAATATTTGAAGATGTTGTTACAGAGAACTCCTTGCAACCTTCCAAAATGATCCCTGCAAATGTTTTATGTGCAGGAATTGCAACCACCTTACATTTTTTTCATCAAAATTCACAACAAATTTTAGATTTTAGTCATTAAAAAAAGAATTCAACCATGCAGCACACAAGAAACCAACATTTACAGTTTGTCCTGAACCACAACAACTCAATATAACAGTGTTATGTTTGGCTACAACGACAAATTCCAAAGGCTTTGTACAATATTCTGATTTTTTTGGTTCATTTTTATGAACTGGAAACACATCTTTAGTCACGTCGAGTTTGCTTTCTATCAGGGAAAGCTGAATTTTTTTGGGAAATGTTGTGAAATCCTACGGGGCGTTCATGCATCACAATCGACAGTATTTACAGTCACATTTCAGTTGTGCTGTTTCCACAAACTTTTCAGCAATTCGCGAGAAAAATGAAAACTCAAAGGAATAACTTAAAATTCCTATTTAAAAACTTTTCTTTTCTTTTCTAAGATTAATATTTTTAATCTTCCACAATAAAGTTAAGGAGAACGCTCAGATTAAACAACAAAAAAAAGATTGTACATTTGCTATAAAAGATAAGTAGAAAAGTGAGCACTTAAGACAAAAACCTTTTTTGATTTACATTTACTTTTGTGAATAAGTGTATAGCGATGCTTTTATTTTGGTGATTCATGACTATTTACAGGCTATGGTTGATATCTAACTATGTTAATGTGCATTCATTTCATTAAGCATTAAAGAATGAAGGCAGAGGTCACCTCAAGCAGAAGATAGGCATCTCATAACCCTGAATTTAGATTTAGATGAAATAAAACTTTTGGAGCTGTCGTACAGGAACGCCGCACTACATCTCCACCTAAATCTGCCCTATGATAACAGAGCACTCAAACTGCAGGCTGGATTTTGAATCCCTCCAGCTGTGTTCAGATTCTAGGAGGAGAAAAACGGAAACAAGGATGGGAGAGCTCTCAGTTCCAGTCCTTGCTGATGTTGATGTTCCACTCCCAGGCTAGGTGGATGTTCTTGTCATCGTCAGTGAAGCAGGACTTGACCAGGTATTGTCCGCGGGACAAGACGCCTTTCAGTGTCTCGTCGGCGGGGCACAGAAACTCCTGCTCCTCCGCCCGGGGGCCGTAGCTTCCCACCATGCACACCACCTTGTTGACTGGAAGATAATAGATAATAGAGAGTAGAACATGAAGACATAAAATGATCAAAAAGATGAATATATCTGTCATGTTGGAATGAACTGCATACTTTTCACTCCTTTTCTGTAAGTCACATGGCGGTACTTCAGCCCAGAAACTATTTCTCTGTTCACCTGCAAACACACAGATTCACATTTTCATAAGAGACAAACTCTTGAAATAGCTCAATATTTTTCAAAGTAAAAGCATCTCAAGGTAGAATTTGTGAAACTCCTCCTTCACTTCAAACACGTGCTTTGGTTTAATTAATTTACACACAACTTTGGGATCTAAAATCATTTTTCTACAAACATTCTTTTAATTTTTGCCTCTCATTTTCTTAGATCACAGAACCTTTTATCACTTTTATTACATGGAGTCACATCTTAAATGAGAAAAAGGGGCCTCGACTTTGTTCCATCGTCAACTGAAACTGCAACCTGAGCTCAAATTTGAATAAATTGGTTTAAAAAAATAAAAGCATCAAGGAAAAGCCCTCGTCTGATGTAAATGCCCCTTCACTTCTAGGTTTATGAAGCGGTTCCCATTGTGTGTTGTCATTTGTTATGTTTTATTGCTTGTAATGCACACGCTGTTCAAACATTTGTTTTTTTAACTACTCAAATTTGATGTTGCCACGTGGCTAAATAAATAAATAAATACATAAAAACTTAAAAATCAAGCACATTTTTTTGCTAAATAAAGTTGTTTTAAAAGGAGCTTTCAAAAACTGCAGTGACACAAGTTGTCCAGCAGATGTCGCCAAAGTACATCAAAGGAACTAATTTCCTTGCAGAAACGACTTAAAATTTGATTTATTGGAATAATTTGAAAGTAATCATAGAAATGATTCAAGACGGACAAATAAAAAATAAATAATTTTAATATTTTTAATTACACACTTCCACTAATTTATTATTAAAGGCCAAATGCAGAGAAATTCATTGAGAAAGTGTAAAAACTATCGTTCCACTCTCAGGAGAAACTGCACTCACAAAACCGAGCAAACTGGAACCTTATTTGCTGAGGAAATGTTTACTTCTTTGGACTAGGAGCTGTCAGCATCACCTGAAGAAGTTTTGTGATCATATAAATCTACAAGGGGTAATGGATTACAAAGTAACGGATTACTTTAATTGAATTACTTTTGTCAGTAACAGATTAACTTTTTAAAATAAGTAATGAGTAAAGCAGTTTCATTCAACTTGCATCCAGTATCTAAAGTAAAGTAATCAAATTCTTTTTTTAAAGTAATTTACCTAATACTGTCAACAACACAGCTTCAATTAAATGTTTTTGTTCCAAAAACATAAAATTACAACAACAAATCCAACATCCAGATTCTGTGTTAGTGTGCCAAAGGTACATTACACCTCAGTAAAGGTAGACCTCCATGCTGCATTCAGGAACGCTCATGCATTTTTCAGCATTTGCCCTGAATACTCCAACACAGGAAACAGTATGAGGGCAAACGTGCAGAAAAACTGGAAGGATTTACCTGAACTTCTGACCTGTTTCTATTGTAAAATGGATGGAGAAAACTAAAACCGTGCAATGTTTTACTGCAGGAATTCACTGACATATCAGTTCCTGAAGGGCTGTACTGCTAACTTACAGTAAGGAGAATCTTTATTGACAAAAAAAGACCTAAAATGTTAGTATGCTGCAAACATAGCTGCTTTGACAAATATTAAATATCTAAAATATTTGATTTATAAAATCATTTTTTTTAAGTGAGGAGATTATTTGACTGTGTTTTTCTGATGTAAGAATCAAATAATATAGGTAAATAGTTGCTCCACCTTCTCTCTAATATATATGTGTGAATACATATATAACTATTTTAGCAAAAATAAGCCCTTAAGCTTTATTTCAACATTGAAGCCTTTATTCTGAAAGTTTGAACTTGCCCTGTAAGCAGATATTTTTCTTTTATACTTGTGAAATCAACATTAATATTAACATTTTTCATGTCTTATTTTGTTTTTCCTCACATGTTCATGTTTAAATTAGAGTTCTGTGATTTTCTTTTTGGGACTTTCCTCATTAAAGACGTTTCCTTTGAGACATTCTGACCAATCAAGGTTAATTTTCAGTGCAAATGCAAAAATCTATAAATTTTCAAAGTTAAGAAAAATACGTTTTTTTGCATGTATTGTGTCAATGATTGCAATAATCAACCATAAAAAAGTAATATTTCTCTGAAATACTAAGTGAGCCGGTTTGACAATAATCTTTGTGTCCTAAATAAAATTGTCTGATCTCATATTCAGCACTGCCTTTCTAATCTAATCTCTCCTTGTAAATCTTTCCATCCATTTAAAACCGATCAGTACCTTGAAGTGTATCTTTAGCCTGTATTTCACTCCTTCCTGTAAGGTGAAGCTCTTCTCCTTCAGAGCGCTCAGGTCGCCTGCAAAAAGACACAAACCGTCACATTGCTCAAGGTGATGTCCAGCAAAAAACACAAGTGTTCATCGTCTGTAAATGTGCTTTTTATGCTTTTTAGGCTCTCGGCTGAATCAGGAGGAAGATTTAGCGCATGCATCATCCTGTGTGGTTCAGCGAGGTCTTGCTGAGGAGGAGGAAAGCAGCTCGAAATGTGGGAGCAGAGGGAGAGATGCAGCCACTTTCTAATCATTTTATATGTCAATTTCACTGAGCAGCAGTGCTGAGTGTTTCCTAATGGAGGGACAGAGACAGAGGAAGGAAAGGAGGAGATAAAGGGAGAGGGGAAATAAAAGGAAGAGATATGAGGAGGACGCCTCAGAGAGGAATACACTATTAAAAATCTTCATTTTTAGGACTTTATGATGCATTTTTAACGTTTTTAAGTAAAATCTATCCTGTTTTAGGGTTTCCCAATTGAAGATAGGATCTCTTTTGGATCAAATTGCTCCTCATTCATCTCCTCCTCTGCTTTGTGTCGCCTCATGAGACGAGAGAAGTCGGCCTTTCGTGGGAACGTCTGAAGTAGAAAGTAGGTCGAAAGCTGTCAACCTGTCCAACACACTCACAGGTCTGTCTGTTCACTCAGCCTCTTTCTGTGACCTTAACTGTCACAGCAGACGACCCAATCCTGAATGAAGTTCACACTGCTGAAGCATGTGGGAATTTGTGCAAAACTAATCGCTATGTACCATTAAAAACAAAATATGAGATGTATTTTTGTGATTTATTAAGGAAAAATGCTCAACTTTGTTTTATATTCTAACATCTAGAAAAAAATGTGAATTCAATGTTTTAAAAATGTCATATAAATCACTGCAAGAAGCAGAAATACCCTAATTACTTTTTAAAATAGATATTTTGTGAGTTCCTGCATTCAAATTAAGCTACAGTTAATTCAAAAATCTGTGTGAATGCAAAATTGTCTAAGAATTATTTAAAATGTGGAATAAATGACTGTAACCCTCTTTTCATATGTTCTAAAAGAGTTCCCATTTGTTTTTGTTTTTTTTTTTAATTATGATTATGTATTTTTTTAGACAAGATTCAAGAAATCTGTCTTTTTTTTTTTTTTTGGTTCTGCAGTTCATCATAAATTCCCCTCTGAGTTGAGGGTGGCAACCCCGCTCCCCTTCCCGCTTGTGGCCCGCTCAGCATATTTTCTACGTAACAAATACGCTCCTTTTCAAATGTACTGTTTTTCATCTGCTACTGATTCACAACGATTTGTATAAAGAAATACGTAGAAAAGCAATTTTAGGCTTCATTTTCTTAATTTTTGTCCTCCACCATCAGAAAAATGTCACAAGTACAAGAAGGGAACACTAACATTTTGGGGTTTTAATAGTTTAACTGCTGTGTAGTTTTCTGTTTTTAGCAAATATAAAAATGCAGAAGAATTTTTGCATCAATTTAAAATAACCAAAAGTTGATAGTCATTCATTCTGATGATGCAGTTTTGATTTCCACACAGCAGTGTTGTTTAAGAATGTGTATACATGCAAAGAATACTTCATGTTTCTACTGTGATTCCGGCTGTAAAAATACCTGTGAGTACTTTAAGTCAGTGAGTGCTCTTTAGCATAGTGTGAACCGGACCCTTCCTCCTCTCCCTTTCATGGTAACATCGATGTAAATCACTGCTGCACAGTCTGCAGAGTATAATGAGGTCTCTAATGCATTCAGCCTTCAATGGAAAGTCCATTTCATGTCAAGAGCCGCAGGCCCGCATTTCTAATTGCAACATGAAACCAGTGTGTCTCATTACGGCACTGCAGCTCTGGATTTACAATGCTTGCTTTTGAGGTTTTTACACACATTTAGCTAAAAGTTGAATTCTCTTCCTTTGAAAAAAGAAATTTCACCAAATGTTTTTGTGATATATTTAAGGAAAAAGGGGTTTTAGTTAAAACATTATTAAAAATGTGTTAACACTCACATTTAATACAGATAATAATAACCAGAAAGCAACAATAAAACAGCAACTAACATCCTCTACTTCACCTGTCCATTATTACTCTAACATTGAACAAAAACAACTGTAGAAGTTGTCATTTCTTCTCTAATACCCATTTAACATTCTGATTCAACTCTATCTAATAATAATAACTGGCTCCTTTAACATCATGAAGCCCACTGCATGAAATAGTTGGCAAAAAATGATATTTATTTTTTAAATTAATATGTTTTATGAAACTCTTTATTGAAATCAACAATAAAACTGCAATATCATTTTTTAATGTTATGATAGGTTGGGTGATTTGTTGAGTTTTTGTTCACAACAATTTTAGTTTAATATGTAAAAATATTGACTGAATGAGTGTTCTGGAAAAATACCTTTATTGACCCAGTCTTAAATTTAATACAAACATTTATAACATAAATTTACTATTAGCACATTTTACATTAAAAAAACCAAAACAAATAGTCGTTTAAAAATGAATAACAATAGATGAATTATATTCTATATATAGTCTTGAAATTAGCTAAACATTTTGCCGCCAAAAGGCCTTTTGAGATTTCATGGAGGCAGCCATTTTGAAATGAGCAGAAAAAGTTTTTTTTACTCCCCCTAGTGGAGTGATAATGAACTACAGGGCAGAAAACATCGCAGAAAATGTAAAAAATGGTTATTAAGGAGTTTTTGGCTCATTATGCTATGAGATAAAGGTCTCAGAAATGTGTTGAATAAAGTTAAAAACTACAAATGAAAAACGTTTGTTTTTCATTTTTTCCTCACTATAAGCCAGAATTATTGTGTGGACCTTTCTTATATTTTTAAGTGGAATTTCGATTCAAAACAGTAATAAAGACATAAAAAACTTTACTATCAGCATAAATAAACCTGAAATTTGTATTCTTTAAATTTTCTTCTCTGATTGTGAAATCCACATAAGATTTTGCTTTGATAGAACAACTTTTTTGTGTGGGGTGTACAGAGAAGGGTCTGGATCCTATAAGCTTTACTGTTTTTTGGGGTCAATCCCATGTATTTTGTTACAAGGAAACCTGAATGTGTTGCTTTGGGGTCTAGCAGTTTGCTGAAGTTCTTGTTTTTGGGCTTTGGTAGCAGGAGGTTTGTAAATTTGAAGGATATCTCAACAGTTTAGCAGAATTATTTGTATATGTGGAACGCTCCAGTTGTGAAAGACTTCCTGTCCAAGAGCATTCTGGGATGTGTTAGACAATAGAAGCTGGTGGGTTTACACTGAATTGATCATTATTATTGGAAATACTTTTGCATGAACCGTTCCTTTGGTCTGTAATATCCCAGGTATGACTGAGTACACTTTAATTAATGAACCTGCAAAAGGCAAAGGAGCTGTTTGGTCTTTCAGCCCCAACAGGAAGTTATAGTCAGAGTGTATATCTAATGTTTGGGGCAAAGAAGGAATCAAAAGGAAGTGGAGAATTGATGATTTCCTCTTTATTAGAGGGAATCAAGTCAAACATAACAAAAGGGAGAAAAAACGGTTAATTTTGTGCAGATGTGAGACAGATTTGATGTTAGAAAAATACTTTAGAAGAAATGATAGAAGAACACAGTGTTGGTGTCAGAGGAGGATGCTGTAATCAAGGTGGGATCATCTGTTTTGACGAGATGAGATTATGAAATGCCCAAATGAACAGTAAAGTGGAATACAAAAAAATATCTATTAAACTATTTGAAGATTTCAGATCTAAAGAATGGATGTAAATGTTCCTTTTTGATCTCTTAAAGCGTCCGCTATGACCCTGAGCTACGCTTTGAGAGTTCCAACACTTTTTGAAATGTAATTCATACAAAGGGAAAGAAAAAAAACCTCATGACTCTTTTAGAAGAACAGAAAGGCTTGTGCAGCAGAACCTTGCAGATGAAACTTCACAAGCACACTCCTCCTGCATGTGAATACATGACTCTGTTTGTACAGTGCAACAACTAATGAGGATCTGCAGCAGTTTGTCTGCTGGAATCAAATGTATTCTATCTGATTCAAGTTCTCATTGATTTTTGGGGGAATGAGTTTGACTTTCTCCATAAAGTAAGATTATCCACGCTGAGCATTCTGGGAGTTTTTGTCTTTCAGAATGTGATATGCTGCAGTTGTTGTTGATTTAATAACTTCAACATTATTACTAGAGTATATTCTTGTCCTGAGGTCTATATCTACTGCATCAAGGGACGACGTTCATTTTCTACAAAACCTGAAGTTGATAAACTGATTTGGTTTGTCAGCCATGAGCTACAATAACCTTAATGATAAACTCTGGCTTCTCTAAGACTTGATTAAATATTATTTTAGGGGTTTTAGTATTTATTTTTTTCTTAATTACAACTGAGCATTTGGACCACCATAAAAGAATAAAAATAACTTAAAAAATTAGAATGGCCAGAAAAATGTCAAATTCTTACAAGACTGAAGTCATAAAATTGTGCGAAAAAAGTATAAACTTTATGAAAATAAGATAAGTTAAATTATGAAAAATTGCCAAAATTTTACTAGAATAAAGGTGTAAAATTATGAGAAAAAACATTTTTTTTAAATAAAGTCCAAAATGTATGAAATATTTTCACAATTTTATGAGAATTAGGCTAAGTCATAAAAATCAGAAAAACAGCACCCGATATTTTTTTAATATAAACTAAAAAAAATTACACTCAAAAAAATGATTCAAGCCCCTCTTAAAGGTGACACATTTAGATTTAATTCATTCTACTCAAATTTAGTAGGTCATCAGAAA
>NC_050519.1:17095603-17115261 GCF_002922805.2 Oryzias melastigma | reverse complement strand
TGATAAATTAAGAGCCTACGATCTCTGCCTTTAGGAGCAGAGATTTTTTTTTTTTTTTTAAGCAAAAATATGATTGTAATGAGGAAAGTCTTCATTAAAAACAAAGCAAAATATTTTATATTTACTAGGAAAGAACTCCAATTTAACCCTTAATCTCATCAAAGCCGTACTGAAGAGTATTATTGGTGATTGATCAAAAGTGTTCTAAACAGATCAGAAGAACTCCATACCGGTCAGATCCATGGTGATCGGTTCAGGAGCCTCGTCACACACCAGGGTCAGTCTGGTCACCTTCACGTTTGGTCCAGAGGGGTCTTAGGGGGGAAACAAAAAGTCATTTAATCCATTCATTCAATGTTTAATGTCTGATGTTTGAAATAAAAAAATGCATAAATTGTATAGACCTATAAAGGTTTGGTATAAAATAAAAGAGTAAATAGAGAAAATTAGAAAAATAATTATTTTAATGACGAAAGATGAAGATGAAAACATCTAAGTTTTACAAGAAAAAGTCAATGCTCTAGTTAATTTATCAATATAAAAGCATTTTTTTAGTATTTCTCAACATTTACGAACAAAATGAAACAGAGCCAAAAAGCAAGCGTATTTATAAAAAGGTTTCAATATGGAAAATAGTACATAAAAAAGGAAATATTTCTATATCAGTAACTAACAAAGAAACTTGAATATTCTTTTTTTCATGAGCATTCTTTTATGTGTATATAAAAAATATCCAAGTTAGGTTGTTTTTAATCCAACTCTGAAATTAATAAAGGGACTAACTTTAAGTTATAAACTATAAATTGGGTTCTAATGAAACCATATCCCAAAAATAAGTATTGCTCCAAAAGTTTAGCCTAACATAAATAATCAAAGAATTGGGCTGAAGAAGAAGTACCCCAATTGCATATTTTAGTTTTAAAATATTTATATAAACATGTGTCTGAAATTAAAACATGATAATGTTTGTGTGAATCATCTAAAGTAAAATAAAACATTCTGTAAATGCTGCTGTTCATCAATATTGAAAAATTTCGTTTTTTTCCTCCATCTTTATCTTCTTTTTAATGGAAGTGTAGTTTGGGATTTATGTGTTTGTTTGTCTATGACATTCTTTAGCGGATGTATGGATTTAACATCTCCTTCCTGAAATATTTAGGTTCAAATGGACAATACTTCCTCTGGTCTGTGCTTCCCTTCTCTCCTGCTACAGCCTTTGATGTGAAAGCTGCTGAGCTGTGCTGAGTCGCAGCAGAAGGAGCCGTCAGGCCCATTTCACTGAAATCCAGTCTCTCAGTCTGGACTGAAGATGCTGACACCAGCAGATGTGTAGCAGCATGTGTGAGTTAAGCATTAGAAGTGAGTGAATATTGGTATCATGCTCCCTAACAAAACCCTGTGTCACCTTTGACCCGACTGGTCCAAAACACACACCTGCAGTCATCGCTTCTGGTCCCAGCAGAGTCTGCTTGTACTTCACCAGACTCTCGTCGTCTTTGTCCATCTGCTGGATCTCCTGCAGCGACTTCTGAGCCGGAGGGTTGTAGTTCAGGTTCCGGTCGTCCTCCTCCTCCTCGACTGGCAGGTTGTTCTTGTCAGCCAGCAGCCCTTCAGAATAAAAGAGACAGAAACGCCCTTTTAACTTTTGAATCCAGTAACATTCAGACTGACAAGAAGAGGACTCTTCACATTTGCACAGGAACGTATCTGCGTTTATTTTGTAATTGCTTTAATAGAAATGTAAATTATAACGTTAAAAACTCACATGAGAGCAATGAAGAGAAAACGTCACTTCAAGGCCTTTTAGTTACCGGAAAAGTGAAAAAAAGATGGAAATTAAACCAGTCAGCACCAAATATCTCCTGCAGGAAATATAGCTCACCTGAAACTGGATTACTTAGTTTCAGAAAGGCAGGATAATCAGGCTTGAAGATTTTAAGGTGATATTACATGACAGGTGAAGGATAATACCCTCTATAAGCTTAAATTCTATTCCAATACATAGATACACCCCCATAAAAGCAGGAACACTTAGGTAACAGGGGCGATTTGACCAAATGAAACCACACTTGGCAATCACGACAACATTTTTATGCAAATGGAAGACGAGCAGTTTGTAGAGTTGACAGAGGAGTCACGATGACTAGAAAAAAAAAAGGATGAAGCGTCGCACAATCATTATGCTCCAGACACAAATTCCCACACACACAACTCTGGATTCAATTACAGGGGAAATCACGAAACAGCACATAATCACGCTCTGTTTCACTAATAATGAGATGATGGAGTGGAGATCAGCCCGCAGACGTGTGCGAGATGCCAATTAGATGCAGAGACGAAGAAAAACACACAATTCTGTGTGCACGCCAACTGTTGCCGTGAACTCTGCTGTCCGTGCGGGTCTGCCACAGCGGCAGCCCTCCCAGTCAAGACCAAGCCCGTCGCCATGGCAACCTCTCTTCACTCTCTAGGCGGTGACATCACCTTTTGCAGTGGATGTGTTTTAGAAGCTGGAATACACCCCTGTGCATGAGCTCACTCCTTCTCATTACAGACTCACTACCATGATTTTGTTTTTAATTTTTTAACATGTTCTTGTGGTATTTAAAGAAAATTATGATTCACATTGTATTTCTGAGTATTTCTCTATTCAATCTGTTTTAAATCAGGAGCAGATATAAAAAGGCAGTGTGAAAAAAAATGGTGTAAAAATTACGTTGGGCAGGCCACAAGCTCCTTGTTCCGCCCCATTCTGATGCATCCACTGGCAGACAGATTTATTATGTACATCTTTGTTTAACTCATCTGAGCTGGAATCTGGCTGAGATCTGTACGGCTGGATACCTACAATATTGCTCGGCATTTTTGTAGCACCAGGAATGTTAAGTTAGTGCTGTGAGAGGATGTTAGCTACCGTAAGAGCCCTCAGCAAAGCAGAGAGGAAGGGGTGGACAATTCAGAGATTAATTTTTAATGAACTTCTGCTGCTCTGCAGAAACTTTGTCTGAAAATGGCACAATTATAAATTAAAATAAAAAACACTTCGAACGGAACAATAGATCCAAAGATGATCAGAGTTGGTCTTTTATCAAATTTCAGTCTTTGGCTTAATTTGTAAGTAGAAAAATCAAATATGCAAAATAATGAGAATTTTCTTGTTGGATATCATGTACCGGTAATATTTAAAATAATTTTTAATAATTGCAGATTTTCATCCCTGACTTATATTTATAATTTTTCCCACTTTTAGTTGTTAAATGTCAATTTATTTTGCGATTTGTTGAGCTTTTTTCCTTTTTTCAATGTATTTCTGTTTATTTCTGGTCTTTTATCCTCGTTTTCCTTTAATGTTTTTTTATGTCTACTTTTGGTCATTCTTGTTGATACATTCATAATATACAGTTTTCATTGTAATATTTATTGAGATGCAGCATTCGAGCAACCGTTTTTCACCCTGTAGAGTCCACTATATTAAAAAAATTACAGGGAAGTCTAATTTGGGCAATTAAGTTGCCTTTTTTTAATCATTTATGAAATTATTTTTTACATTTTTTTTTTACGAGATACAGATCGTATCAATTATGATACATTGGGTGATTTGGTAAGTTTTTCTCATAACAATGTTAGTTTAGGATACAAAAATGTTGACATGAATGCCCTATTTACACACTGATTCTATTTGATCCACACATTTTTAACACGGTGTAACTCATTATTAAGAATAAATTATCAACTAATTATTAATTCTTTCAAAACAACAAATAGTCATTAAAAATAATAAATATCAACAGATGAGTTAATACCACCATAAAGTTCTGAAAATTAGCAAAACCTTTTTACGCCAAAAGTGTTTCTGAGGTTTAATGGAGGCAGCCATTTTGAAATGAAAAACCTTTCTACTGCCCCTAGTGGAGATATGATGAATTGCAGGGCATAAAACATGGACCAACTCATAAACAATGCGTTTTTAACTAAAAGTCTCGATTATGCCAATAAGATAAAGGTCTAAAAAACAAGAGTCTCAAAAATGATACAAATAGTTAAATAGGATTAAAGTATAAACTGTAAACTATGTCAGGCTGCAGCAAAATTTAGCTAAATTTAATACAGGTCACGAAATTTATGGCAGCCATTGTGGTTTGTAATGAACCGAAGTGTGTAATATTCATCCATAAACACATTTGCCTTCTATATTTTTTTAAGTTACAAAGTCCCACTTCCCAAGTCTTTAAAAATATATTTTGTTCAATTATACCTCCACAGAGTCAAAACCTGTCATTTTAAAGTAATGCAAACATTCCAGAAGAATTTCCCAAAATCACAAAACCTGCTCCGTATCCGATGTGCATACTCCAGTCTTTCATAAATGATTCACATTTCTGCATTTACATATCAAACCGTGCAGTCCTCCCACGCGTGATGGCGTAAGTGCACACATTTGCACACACTGTGTTCTTCAAACCAGCACGGGGGCTTTTAAAAAAACAGCTTCCTTTCTGCCATCTGAGAGCTTATCTTTGATCTCCAGACTGCTGACCTGTCACAGCAACTCAGTCAATTACCATTCGTTTTTTGGAGAGGCAGAATTTTTGCTCCGCAGAGATCCCCGAAACTCCGAGGGCTTTAATATTGATGCCTTGTTAAGCTAAAGCACATGAGAAGAAACACGATCTTTGAAGAATGCGTCTTTTGTTTAAAGGAACGACAAGGATAAAAATGAAACATTTGACTTTTTCTTAAACTCAATATTAATAAAGAAATGTAAAAAAGGTGATTTTTTATCCAGTGATTGACGCATTTAAACAGAGTGGGCCTCAGTCGTTTTGTTCTGTCGTTACTGAAAGAAACAGTCTCACAAACAAGCCAATAAAGGTTTTTTTTTTACATCTTTTAACATCAAGATTGATGCCGTTACAAACTGCAACATGTGTGTTGTTTTTGTTTGCTGGTAATTACCGATAAAACCATCAAGCTTTCAGAAAATTGACAGAGAAATCTGTTTGGCAGCTCTCAGAGCTTCAGGGAAGGCTGCCTGCAGAGGACTGCCCACACGAGAGACGGCAAACACACAAACACACACCAACACACACAAAAAGGGAAGTTTTGGCTCAAAGGAACGAGCGGCACTCTCATTTATTTATGGCAGATATGGAGCAAAAGCCAGCCAACAGCCTGGCTCTGTCCTGTGATAGAAACATCCACTTAGTGTGTAATGAGACGAAGCGTTGGAGCCCCAGATTCACACAGTCTGTCAAAACAAGCAGGAACACCGGTTCAGTGTGAATGCGTGTGCAGATTGAGTTCTCCAGAAGGTTTCACATCCACTGCAGATAAGAAAGGGTCAATATGTTTATGAAACCATTGTTATTTTTTTGTCCTTACAGCCTTTACAGGGTCAAGTGATTTTTTTAGATAATGCTATCAAATAAAGCAAATAAAATGACCAGGATTAATAAAGAGTGTCACCTCCACGTGTGTTTACCCGGTCACTTAAAAAAATCGATGTGAAGACGCGTTTTAGGTTTCTACATTCCAAAATGTCATGTTCATGTGTTTTTAAGCTAGTTTTAAGCTAGTTTTTGAGCTGCATGTACAAAATGCATGGCCTTTGAATGCATGTTACAAATTGAACTAACTTAAACCAATCAGGTAACCAAATTTGGAAGTGACATATGTACGGCATCCCTGCTAATTTAAAGAAAATTGATGATGGAAGAAAAATTAATAATTGCAGTTTGTGTCTATAGCCTGAATCCTATTACACCAAGTCTTTCATATATCGTAATAGAGCTGTGAAAGAAAACGCCTGGAGCAAAATTTGACAACTCTTACAACTGTAGGTGGAGGGCATGCGCTAGTAAACAGAGGAACATGAAAAAGAAGAAGAAGCCCCTCCCTGCTTGACCAGTGTGAATGGGCTAAATGCACTTTCAAGAACCTGTGTTTTCACCAAATGCCCAATATGTTGCTTTGCTCTCAGGTCTGTTTAGTTAAAGTGCAAACTGCTATGTTATATAACCCACATCAATCCATATTAATATGGGTTTAAAAGAGGAAAAGAATCAGATGTGAAAGCAAATAAATATTTGCTGTCATTTGTGAATGTTTTACGGAGGATTTTTTTACTTTTTTTCCCTTAAAACTGATCAAATTCCGAAACATTTATCTCAGAAACAAGACACATTTTTACACTTTTTAATATAGGATTTAAGTAAACAATTTTTTAAGAAAAAAAAACAGCTGAAGGGTTGCTAAATAAAACCCCTAGGACTAGAGAGTCATGTCAAATGATAGCATTTTGATTTAATATTTGATGGTTTTCAATATGAGGAGACGACGGCTAAGAGTGTACACTGATAAGTGTTTATAGATTGTGGGGAAAACAGTATAAGAAGCAATGTGTATCACCTTAAAATATGTTTTCATCTGACCACACTTAAATGAGCTGCTGCGTCTCATCGTTGCTCCACATTTGTCTGCGGTTCATCAGTTTCTTCATTCCAGTGTTTACATTCAGTAATTCCTGGCTACGGTGGCCATATTGGTCCAAATGTTCCACTCCGAACACGGATCCTATTCAGATTGAGGAAACTCCGAGCGTGTTCTGGATTATTGGGGGAAAGGAACTCTGGTTTCCTTTTAACCAAACGTGTCCCAGTCTGAATACACCCTTATAGGTATACTGGGTTGCTAAGTCACTCCATACGCCATTATCAATTAAGTCTTTAATTTGAACCAACAGCATAATGTTTTTGCCTTTTAAATTCATATATGGTTGAGTTTTCTGAAATTTTGATGGTTTGCCGTCCCTCCCCCACCCCGTTCTCCAACTGGAGCAATACTTTGAAATGGTCTGGCCTCTAAACACCATCAGCGTCTAGACCAGGGGTGTCCAAATCCAGGCCTCGAGGGCCGGTATCCTGCTGGTTTCTCGGATATCTTGCCTTGTCTGCTGCTGATTACCTGGATCAGGTGTGTTTAGCCAACAAGGAGCTTGACAGGTTGGATGGAAAACATGTGGGACACCGGCCCTTGAGGCCTGGATTTAGATACTCCTGGTGTAGATTCTGGCTTTTATTTGGTCACCGTTCATCCCAAAACCACAAGATCTCATTACCCAGAGCCTCACCACCAAAGACTATGAACAAATTTCATGCACATTTATCTGTAACACAAACAAATATTTGCTCACATTCCCAACATCTCTCCTTATTGGAACGTGATGCCAACGATGACATCACCAGATGCTCCATCCATTTAATATGTACAATCATTAGGCTTTGTGCGTAAAGAGGAGATAGCAGCAAAATAATCATTCTTAAAGCACGAGATTTGAGATGAAAATTAAACAAAGACAAAATTTGTAAAAATAGTGGTTTTCATTACGCAAAAATAAGACGTTAGCATGAAACAATGTAGCAATCACCACAAATACATGACATGAAATTGTATGAATAAAAGAAAACAATAATTACAGATTATTGTCAACATGGTTAAATATTGACATTGCTGCAGTTAAACATCCGTTTTTAGTTCTTGAGAAATCGTAAAAATAATTTACCAATACAATACAATTGTGCAAGAATAATCAGTTAATAAACAGGATTTACAGCTCTGCTTTTGTAAATATCAAATTATGTGTTCGCATGAAAATAACAATAAAACGACAAACACAACAGCTTGAGTATGGAGGAAGCCACCTTTGCAGCGAAGGTGTTGTTCTGACACTTTGATTTTTGCATATAAGCATTTTTTTTTTTTTTATCGTTTTGCAGCAGTTTGTTCTTCTATCTTCTGCTTGGTTGCTTGGAAACAACTCAAAGCCAGAATGAGACGCTTGTGTTTTTATTTTTACACCAGCTGATAAAATGAATCACGATTTTATACAGATTTAATACTTAAAGATTTTATGAATTTTTTTTTTTTTAAGCATAAATCATACAGTTAGGGTGGTTTTATAATTGCTTTGCTCCTTTTTTCTTAACCCACAAAACCTTAAACTGTCTCAAAAAATGTTTTATTTCTTGCACGCTTGTGTTTGCAGCAAAAAGGTTGATTTGCTGTTTTTTTATGGTCCTTTGAGGCTCAGTTGCTGCTCTGCACTAATACCATAACGAGACCACTGGGATGGTGAAATCCACTCACAAAAAAAAAGACAGAGCAGAAGATGAAAGAGACGCGTACAAAGTATACACTATGTTTTTACAATGGAAAAAAAATCAGCCTGTGAAAGAAAAATGACCTTCTCTGCAGCGTTTATGCGCTTGAGCGGGGAATGCTGCTTCTAGAGCAAAATCAGGGTTGTGTTTTTTTTTCCACCCAGATGATCAATTTGTCACCTGCAGTACATCTGACAAGAGCTGCAGGCATCCTGTCAACACTGAAGACACAACACTTCGTTTTTGCTGAGGTTAATGAAGCAAATCACAGCAGCTTCTGCTCTCCTTTTATGTGTAAAGACAGGATTTTTTTGTAGTTACAAAAGATCATATAATGAGTTATAACTTTATTGGAATGCTGTCTTTTTCTGTTTCATTACCTTTGAATGCTTTTTACAATAGTGGGCTGGTGGCTAAAATAACTACTTGGATCAATAGAATTACTAATTCAAATTAAATATATTTTTGCTTCAAGTAATTTTTGTGTTCACATTAGGTTCTGTTGGACTTAATATCCTTAGATCCTCAAAGGAACAGAAAATTGTTTCCTTTTTAATGGTTAGACCAAAACACCTAATTTATTTAACCCTTTAACACCTGACACGTCGCCAGTGACGCTTAAACACGCTTAAACTCTTTAACAAACGCTTTTCTCCTTCAGAATCTGCTGGAATTACATTGACTGTGCTAACGGTTGAAAAGTTACAGTAAATCAAAGAACATTAAATGATTAAAGATCCACTTAGATGAAAATGATGTTGGTGATGGAGGACATGTATTAAGAAATTATAAGTAAAAATTGCTTTTTTTAGGGCTCCACAAATGGTCGAGTCCACAACTCAGAGGCAAACTTCTTATGAACTCCTGTCACTCTGCAGGAACTATGTCCTAAAAAGGGACAGGTTTCTTTCATTTTGGCTAAAAACAGTATAATCATAATCAAAAGACCACCACTTTGATAATAGATCAAGAGATGATCAAAGTAGGACTTTAATTGATTTTCAAGTTCAAAGTTGTACACATCTGGAATAAATATTAACTTAAAAAAACATTTAGTTTTGATGACCAAAGCTGCTTTTTTATTTTTATTTTAACAAAAGTTACCCTTTTGATTGAAACATCCACCTTTTGTAAATTAAGTTACAAATTCAACATTATCTTCATTATCTTGTATGCATACATATTTCATACATATTGCATAGATATTTCATTAAAACCAGACGTGCATTGAAGGTTAGATATATGAGAGGCCATATGAGACATAATTCGTGTGTTGGAAAGTATGAATTATGTCTAATACGACCTCCCGTATAGATCACTGTTTAGTTTCTGATGAACCGCCCTTCTGACTCAGATTCATCCTTTTAACTAACCAGTCAACTTTTTGTGTTCATTATTTGATTTTACAATGACATAGGCAGCATAGGGTGGTGGTTAGCACTCATGGGAATGAAGTCCTGCCAGGCTTGGATGTGACTGTGTGCAGATGATGAGAGCTCTTTTCTTTTTTTCCCATAGTTCTATAGTTTCAAAAGCTCTAGCAAATTTGAGATTACATAAATAAATTGAACAAAACGTGTAGGAAAAAAAAATTATTTATAAAACTTCTGTGATCTGAATGGGTTTCAGTGGCCTTGTGGTAGAGCCATAGGGTAGAGCACAAGTGTCAAAGTCAAGGATCCTGCCAGTTTCAGATACATAACTGCTGTTTTGGCTAATTTGGGCTTTTTTTGTTGTTTGTTTTTGAGGCTGTTATAGAGTTTAGTTAATATTTCAACTATATGCCAGCAACTTAGGCCAACCTAAGTTTTTCGTTTTTTTTTGTTTCTTAGGCTAATTTGGCATTTAGCTAATATTTTAGCTGGCTATCAGCTTCAACGTTTTCAGTGATTAACTTCAGCGTTTTTAGCTATCAATTTTTAGCATCTTCAGCTATTAGCATTAGCATCTTCACTGGCCAAATTTAGTTTACAGCATTTACACAAGCATTTTCACAGGTAATTCAATATATCTGGATCATAATTATGTTAAAAAATGTAAAGTTTTAAAAATGTAGTTTTATTGTGTTTAAAGCCCCCCTATGACATGTTTTTACTTAAAAAAAAAACGTTCTTGTTCTCAGTAGTGTTTTAATTATGATTATTAAGTTTGTAATCAAAATCCAACAACCGAAATGTCTTAAAAAGCCATTTTTCATGTTGATCTGAAACTTCTGTCTGAAAAATATTCTCTGGGGGGCCGTGGCTTTTGGAGCTGAGCAGCGCTGATCTGCCCTGGACCCCCCCTGTCTGATTATGGTGGCTTCGTGTCTCGCTTCAAACAAATACATTTCACACATCTAAGTGCGTAATAGTTAATGGGACTTTAGCTTTGAAACAGGTTATTTTTCAGAATGACCATAAAAGAGAGACAAATAAAGTCACTTGATTAAACATGTTAACTCCACTGAAACCTTTCAGTAACATTTCTAATTCTTAGTCCCTAAAATCTAGTTATTGCACCTGATTGATATAACTTTGGCTTAAAATCTGTTATCCACAGAGCTAATGAGCGGAAAGAGAGGATGCAGATCTCCAGCTCTGTGACTGAATCTAAAAGCACTGAAGATGCTGTTATAACACTGAATACAAACACCTTAAATAGCTGTAATCCAGACTCTAATGTATTTATGAAGGCCATAACAATTTAGTCACTCTGAAAGTCCCACTCCAATCATCTTTTGATCTATTTTAAAAGCGTTCAGTGGTCTTTTAATTGTGATCATGTTGTTTTTATTTAAAATAAAAAATAAAAAACTTTGGAATAAAGAAATAATTTTTAAATTTACTTTTCTTTTTTGTCTTCTTTCATCAGAAGACAGACTTAGCAGTTTTGATGAGCTTGAATTGAGATCTACTATATGTGAAAGGAACAAAGGAGCTCTTTGCTCCAGTGACTGCAGGTTTTTGGTGAACTGTGACAATGTTCATCCGTTCAATCTGGAAATTCCCACAGAAACGCCCGTCCTCAGCCGCTCGGCGGTGAGACGGCAGCCTGTCTAATGGAGCGGCTGCATCCTCCTCCTCCGTGTGTCGAGGAACAATAAAAGGTGGGACGTGAGAGGCAGATTCAGCTGCTGAAAGACTCTTAAGCTGACAGCAGGAGTTTGTCGAGGTGGAAGTGACAAGAAGCAAGTGAGAAGCAGTGAGGATGAAGCAGAGGGAGGCAGAACAAGGATGAGACTAGCAGAGAGGAGTGACAGGAGAGAGAGCACTGAGGAAGAGGAGAGGCAGCAGAGAACATAAGCTCTGATCAGGAAATGAGCAGAAAAGACGAAGAGAGACGGGAAGATGGGAATTCTGGGAAAAACAGGCAATAGTAGTAATAGACATGTCTGAATTCCCTCTGGTGTCTGATGACTGACAGCTCCTGAGAAGACGGCGCCCATTTAAGCCACACCCACTCTTTTAAAAAGATGCTGCTTTCACCACTTTCTCTGGTGTCCATTTATTTTTATGCATTTTTGTTTCTTCAACCACATTTACTCACAAATTTCAATAGAAAAAAAACGCAACATTACCTTAAGATTAAAATGTTAAACCATCTTAAAAAACTCAATATTTATTATTGTGATTCTAACACCAAACCGTGTCATTTATATGGCGAAGCACATTCCACTTTAATCTGCTTTCATATAAATAAAAACATATTAGGAATCTTAAAAAATATTTCATATTAAATCAAAAATATAAAAAAAAAAAAATATAGTGGATAAAATCAAAATCCCATTAATTTAACTAAAATAAATAAAAGTAAAAAAAAAATCCATAAAATTAAAATCTCTTAAAGTCACAATAATACCCAACAATTTTATGTTTAGTTAAATTTCCAAAATAATATGTATATATTCAATAAAATATATAAAAAATATTTTAAATATAGACAATAGTGGATAAAATCAACTAAATATTTTTTTTAAAAACAACTAGAAATGTAATGAAACATTATCATATAAATCACTTTGACATAATAATAGATTTTAAGTAATTATAACCAAAGTATTTCCCAAATAACCTGCACAGATAAAACACAGTTGTCCAATGCACCTGAAATTAATGAGATTGTGAGTAAACTCTCAACTATTAAATTTTATTTAATGATTTTAATACTCAAAAAATGCACAGCATTAAGAAAACAATTATTTTTTTTATAAAAATTGTTATTTAGTAATTATAGTAGAATAATAGTAGGAAAACAGTGCTAAACTTTTAAAAAGTAACCATGAGCAATAAGTAAAAATCTGTTTTGGTTTCTTCTTTTTCATCACTGTAGTTATGGTTTTTGCAGGTTGTTTATTTTTTTTCTAAAAAAAAAAGTACGTGTATGAATTTTTGGTAACACTTTACATGAGGTGCTGCAAATCACTCAACATAATGTTGACAAAAAAGTTAATACATTTGTTAAGCTGTAAGCAGTTTATTAATATGGCCTTTGTAGACAGTGGTCTCACTTTAAATGTTAATGAATCTTATAAGTATATTATTAAACCTTATCTGGCCTATTATGCTAATACATTTCTTAGTAACACCCTATAAACAAATTAATAATGTTTGTTAATGTGTTAATAAAGCTTGTTAAGTAATCTTATTTTATAGTTTTGCCTTTTTTTTTTTTTTATTGAGCCCCTAAAGGGGCATTGAAGTAAAAAAAAAAAATTGAAGTAAAAACTAATTAACTGGTACTCACCAGATAGTATCTGTTGATTAGTAGGAACAACTATTTAAATTAGCTGGTGTGCACCAGTTAGTAACCAAAAAAAATTAGTTTAATTTGAAGAAAAATAAAACAAAATTTTTGAAGAACTTTTTTTTAGCTACTATCTGAGGTGAACGAATTACTATCCAGTGTGCACCGGTTATTTTTTTTTTACTTTAGTTTTTAGAAAAGAAGTGCAATTTAAAAAAATTAAATAAAAATTTATTTGAAAAATAAATACATTTTATGCTTATATCCGGTGTGCACCAGATAGTAACCAGAGGAAAAAAAACTTTAATTTTTAGAAATTAATTACAATTTTTGGGGGGAAGAAAGTGCTACTATCTGGTGTGCACCAGTTACTGGTTACTCTCTGCACACCAGATAGTAACCAGAAAAAAAAATCTTCAATTTTTAGAAGAAAAAAAAAATACATCAATTCTTTTTTTTTTTCTTTTACTTCAATGTCCCTTTAGAGGCTCCGTATTTTACAGACATCATTCAAATCTTGTTCAAGATTTTAAAAGGCTAACATTTTTCCCAGCTTTTAAAGGAAACCTAGTTCCTGTTTAAGATTCACGCATAGTTTATCGTCCATATTGTCCTTCTGGATTTCAGATCTTTTGCCAGATTTCTTATTTGTTTGTTTGTTTGTTTTCTTCATGTCCTTTTCATTTACACATCCTCCGTCCTTATTATTATTTTTTTCCTCAGATAAAACTCTAGTGCAAAGGTGTGTGAAGGGAAACCCCGGCTCAGTTACACCATCTGTTATTCTTCAGCAGCTCTGCAGTCAAACACATCATGCTGCTGCTGCAAAGACAGAAAAGACACAGTTTGACGCCCGTATCATCTTGTAGAAACACCCTTCTGCCAGCAGTTCTCCTGCTCTCTTCTGACTGTAAATGAGCAACTCCACACACACAGCAGGGGGGATCAATACCTTTTTATCCCCTTTGACCATAAAAACTGTCCACACCCGCCAGGATAGAGACGAACACACACTCCTAATTAAAGCATCCATAAAGCAAAGTGGTGGATTCTGCATCACAAGAGTAACTTGTGAACTCTCACCTCTGTAGCACATGGTGAGCCAGAGCAGCTCCAGCATCTGACCCCCAAACTCACAGACGTCCAAGCCCAGCATGCTTCCTCTCTGTCAGGCGTGCGGCTGAAGGGAACTGGAGGACCTCCACAGGTAGCAGGAAACACAGGAGCATCCACAGAAGTCTTTCGAAGAGAATCTTTTTTGTGTGTTTTTAATCTAAAAAAGGAGATGCAGTTGGAGATTTGAGGAGGAACAAGGGGGGGAAATAGTGGGGAAGCAGTGAAGCAAGCAGGGTATCCTTGGGTGTGGGTGTGGATGTGTGAGCTAGAGAGGAGGAGGATGGAGGGAGGGAGAGGCAGACGTGGGAATCAGCTGCATGACCTCTCCTCCTATAAAGTGGCTGCCAGAAACAAAGAAGTTTCAGAGCGGAAACGCTAAAAAAAGGAAAAAAAAACGTCCTTATTTTCTATGATTTCTTTTCGTAAAATGTTAATTTTTTTTTTTTTTTTTTTTAGGGATGCTGGGAGCTGACACCTGGATGCTGCTTCTGCCGGCGCAGCCGTCTTCCGCTGGGCGTGCGCCGCACTCAGACACTGGCCATCGATTTGCAGACGAGCAGCCGGCCCCTCCCCTCCTGCACCTCTCCTCGTGTCATCAGACTGCAATGAGCTCATCCTTTACTCCCTCCTCCCTTCCTCGTCCTCTCCTCTCCTTTCCTTCTCCATGCACTCCTTCAACTCTTCATTTTTGCCGTCACTTTAACATCTTGTGTGTCCACTCTCCCTAATCAATGTGATTTATCATTCTCTTTTCCTTTCATTTGTTTCCTCTAGAGCCCTTTTGTCCTTTTTCTCCTGTGACCACGCCCTGTCAACAGCACACATCAACCTTATAGATTTTTTGGCGTTTTTCTTTCCAGGAATTCTCTTTTTTAGCAGATTTCTCTTTCATCTCTTCTCCAAATATCCCTGGAGCTGTGAGCGGTTCTCTGGAATACAAAAGGGGTTTGATTCTCCTTCAGTAGACACCTCGTTTTTCACACACAATCCTCACTCTGTCAGTCAGTGTCTGACACCATCTGTGTGTCTAAACATGTCCTTATATTTATGTCATGTTTTACATATGTTTGGCCCTTTCTTCCACCACAAAAGACCACAGATTTAAAACACTGAAGCGACGCTGAGACCAGTTTACGGACCGGATCAACAACAGATCCAAAAATACACCATAAAGTGATCAAAAGAAGAAGCAAAAAAAAAAAAAAAAATTTTAAAAAGAATAACAAAACGATGTTTGTGAATTTCATTAAACAAAAGATGAAAAAACAAAGTCTTCCTTCAGTTTTTGGATATATAGAGAGCCAAGACGCAGAAAAAGCTCAAATGGTGAACCATCTGACTGAAATGATTCTGAAAACACAGAAACTCAAATTTATTCAGCAAAAACTGATTTTTTTTTACACAAAAATGCATCAGGTGGAGTAAAATGAAATAGGTGGAAATACAAACACACTTTGATCCTTCCAAACCATTATGCAGTAAATTAAGAATTATGAAATTTAAATATTTAGCTGATCAAAGTATTTTAAAATCGATGCACATCAGATTTATCTGCCACACAAGTTACAAAGCAGTTTTTAAAAACAAAAAGTACTTTTAGTTTTAAAAGATGTGAGATTTTGTATTTGCTAAAATTCAGATCAAAAACAAAGGAAATGTGTTTTAATTCAAAGAGTCAAAGTATAGAACAATCTAAAACAATCAATTGAAGAAACCAAATCTTGAATCATCTTTAAATACTTGCTATAAAAGAATGATTCAAAAATGCAACAAATTAACCTTCCAATTCCAGATAGAAACTTAGCAAAAAGTCAAAAATTGATGTAAACCACAAAAATGTACTATATTGCAGATATGTTTATATAAACATATTTTTAACTGTAATATTTGTTTATCCATAAAATGTAAACGGAGCTGATAAATAGGTCTTCTTCTTTCTCTTTCCTTTCATTTACGTTGTACATAAACTTGTACAAAATCATTTGATTTAGTTGTTTTGTGGAAATGAAAAGATTAAAATAAAGAAAAAGACAATAAAGATAGTTGTTACTTATTGAAGATGTACTGAATGTAATGTTTCTGCCCGTTTTTCTTCAAAAATGTGTGTTTCTTAATGTAAATTTGATTTATTTAGAAACACAGTGAAGTTGCTCAATTTCTAGCACAAAAAAAACAAACATTTGAATGGATATAAATCAAAGTATTCAAAAGTGAAAATTGCCTCAGAAAAAGGAGGTTTCAAAAAGCAGCTGTTGTTTGAAAGTTTATTTTCATGCCTGTGGACTGAAAGCTACAGATAAACAAGTGATCAAATGAAACAAATTTATAATTCATATTCCTTTCAATGTTATTAAGTAGCTTCTAATAGAAACATTTTTTATCTTTGCTGTAATTAACAATTTAGTAATATAATTAAATAATTTTAATCAGATTAAAGTGGATTATGTTTTTTTGTGTCTTTTGAAACACTGGTATCAAGAATACTGACTGGATTTTTTTATCTTTATATGAATTTAAAAAAATACACAATGAAAAATGAGACATATTGACTAATATTTTAAGGTGTTTTTACACTTTTTGCATGAGAGAAGAGTTGACAGTTCTCTGGTCTGTTGCTCAAAATCACAATAAAATCACCAATTAACATATGAAGAACATGCAAACTAAAACACAGAGAAGAACCAGTTGGGATTTGAACCAGAGACTTCAGGCTGTGCAAACCACTACACCAATAAATCAACTAAAATGTTTCACTTCTTTAAGAAAAATAAAGGTCAGTCAGCTCATTTCTCATCATTCATCACCGTTCAAGCTCTACTCCTCTGCTTGACAGCCACCAGTTTGTCTAGATTTATTTTCCTTTCTTAAAATGATAAGAATGAACTTTCTACTTAACTAATTACCGAGCCTTCACAGTTCATCCTCCCGTGCCCTCCAGTCTGTCCTGATCCGATCAGATTCAAGCTGCTGGATCTGCCTCACAAAAGCAATCAGCATCAACCGCACACGCTCAGCATCTACGCCGCGCCTGCTTCTCCTGCTGAACCTTCAACCCTCTCCTCATTTTTAAGTCACCAAAATGTTGATTTCATTTTACATTTTCCCGAGAATCATAGATTTGATCTTTTTTACTTGTGTTTAGGACCAATCCTTCAGTTTTTTTATAAGTTAAATCACTTGTAGCACATTAACAAATATTTTTTCTGTTTTAAATTTATTTTTTTTACTTTCTGTTTCTTTATGATGGTTATAAACAACACTATAAAAAACACTTTAGAGCAACTGAGCACAGCTTGTAAGTTTGAAAGAGTGTGTGGTCTTTCTCTTTTTTGGAAACTTAAGCTTTTCTTTGAGTGGACTGAAAGAAAATGAAGCATCAGGAGGATAAAAATAGGATATTTACTGGTAACCCGATCTGTGTTTGGCGCCTCAAAGACAGAGGAACTTTTATTTGCAGCAGATCGAAGGAACGATCAAATGAAGCAGCAATGTTAAAAGATAAAAGGGTAACAGATGTAAACATTTCTGCAACCACAGGGACATCTATCAGCATGACTGTTGAAGGATTTTCCACTCAATGCATCAGATTAGATGAAAGAACTAGACTAGGAAGCTCTAATTTAATGTTTTATTTTTATTTTTGTCTTGTTTTGTAGGAAGTGAAGCTTTCAACGAATCCCCTAAAGTGACATTAAAGTAAACAAAAAAAAAGTGTTTAAGTTTAAAAAAAAAGTTTTTTCCTAAAATTTGAAGAAAAAAAAACTTTTAAAAGTTCAATGGATCTGAACATGACTTTGCATTTATAATATGGTCATATAGACAGTTAGAGCTCTTGTGTACTCTTTGTGAAGGTCATTTAACATGAGGATATTTTCAAAATAAAATTTTTTTCTGATTTGAAAATCTGGGTTATATGAAACTTTAACTGCATTGAAGTTTTCTAGGGAGGCCCTAAAGTGACATTGAAGTAAACAAAAACAAACAAAAAGATCAAGTGAAAAAAACTTTTTTTCCCTAAAAATTAAAGTAAAAAAAAAGAAGTGGTAGCATTTTTTAATTCAACATTTAGAGAAAATAAATATTTCTTTTTTTTTTTTACTTCAATGTCCCATTTAGGGGACACTGCCATCTGTCGACTAAATAGCAGAATGCAGCCTCTACTTAAAATATTTCAAGCAGTTGACACTTTTAAAGTAGGCTATAATCATGAAATAATGCATGTCATTTTTTAAAATTAAATGTGAATTCACATAGTGCTGAGTCTATGAATCAAATTTTATTTCTATATCTTAACCAGAATTTTCTTCAAAAGTGTATTTTTCCTTTTTGAAGTATAAGTTGTAAATTACTACACTAGCTCCATCACTTCTATTTGTATTTTAATTCTTGCTGCACTGTATTATTGTCACTTCATCTAACAGTTAGTTCTGCCACTATTAGAATGAAACTTTTCGTTTCTTTGTTTAAGATTAAAATTATGTAAAAATCATTTACCTAAATAATAAAATCAGCTAATTTCAACATGTGATCATAAGTCTATTTGAGACCTATATGACATAATATTCATCTAAACTCAGAAAAACCCTCACCTGTGGATTCTGCCAAAAATGAATAACTTGTTAATATTTACTAAATTGAGGCAGGTGCATATTGATCAAATTTATTGAAAAATAAGTGTGACGTTTATCATTTTAAAATATCTTTAATAACACACCTTTTTGAAAATTAGATGCTGGTCAAATTCAAAAGATTTAATTATTGAGTCTCCAAACTTTTTATTAATATTATAAAATGTTTGCAGAAACTTAATTTTTGCCTTCTCCAAAGGTCTTCAATAAGAACATATCTAATTATTATATCTGTAATATTAATAGAAAAGAAACATTAAAGTACATTTTTGACTAATTTAACTCTAACAACGTCCAATACTTTATTTCTTCACAAAAGTTTTTGGTGAGTAAAAATCAGGCAGAGAAGCCATTTTTCCATTCAGTATAATATAACTAAGAAAGACGACAAAAATCCTAAACAGTGACCAAAAAAACAACACTGACAACATCACAAATGTTAGATTAAAGCAGCAAAACAAAAAACAGAACACACATTTGGTCAAAGACCTTCATGTTGGCATTTGTGGGGACCTTTTCAGACAGTTTCTGACTCCTGTTCAGTAGGAGGACAAAGTGCAAAACCTTCAAAAGTAATGAAGGAAAACAGTTTCCTACATTTAAGTACCAATCCGATTTTAGCCTGAAGTCGTACAGAGAAAGACAAACGATACAGAGACGCGAGGAGGAGGTATTTGCCCCTCTGAGTAAACAAACATGAGCAATAAATAAGATTTACTCAGTGCAAACCTTCACAAACAAGCTTGAAAGTGGAGTCCAACTTCAACTTTTAACAGTTCAATGGATCTTAACATGACTTTGCATTTATAATATGGTCATGTAGACAGTTACAGCTCTTGTGTACTCTTTCTGGAGATTATTTAACATTTAAAATGATCAGTTTTCTGTTTTAATCTGGGTTATATGAAACCTTTACTGCAGCTGAAACATTAGAAGTTTCACGGTGATCCATAGGTGCTGTTTACGACTGTCAAAGTGCAGCTACGTTACAGAGGAGGGATCCAGAAAGAGTGTCCGAGAAGCTCAAAGT
>NC_050519.1:17076765-17095482 GCF_002922805.2 Oryzias melastigma | reverse complement strand
TGTTTTAATCTGGGTTATATGAAACCTTGACTGCAGCTGAAACATTAGAAGTTTCACTGTGATCCATAGGTGTTGTTTACGACTGTCAAAGTGCAGCTACGTTACAGAGGAGGGATCCAGAAAGAGTGTCCGAGAAGCTCCAAGTGTCAGCACTTGATTTAAGACGCATTAAACTAAATAAAACCAAAACAAAAAGTGGTGCAGTTCGCACGGCGAGGAAGTACAAAAACAGCCAGTGATCAGAACATTTTGGAACAAACTCCAACTGTCCAAGCCATGAGGATCTTCATGGGTTTGTTGGAGGAACAGCAGATCTCTGAAGGCGCGGTGTTAGAGTCTCTGAGGCATCGGCGGTCACAGTTTGTGTTATGTCTGAGCCAGGTGGAGCTCCTCCAGCCCGTATTTGCCCAGGTGATATCTGGCCAAGTCTTTTCTGGTCACCAATCCAATCACCTGCAAAGAACCACGGCGTCAATCTTCAGAAAACAACCTCTGACTCCTGCAAATTCAGGACTCTTACCCGGTTTGCATCGTCTACCACGACCAGATGTCTGAGCCCCAGAGCTCGGAACAGCTTAAACACTCGAGGCAGAGAGGTTTCCTGCAGGGGACATTTGTTTAGCGAGTGCATTCCTATCAGCGGCGTGGTTTCGTCAGACGCCGTTACCTGTGGGACGGTGTAAGGTGTCGGGTTCATGAACTCGGTCAGATCCATCAAACACTCCCTCTCATCCTGGGACACGTGGATGCTCTGGATCGGAGGGAAGCGAGGGTACGCGTCCCTGAAATCCTTCAACTGGAGCTTCCTGCGGCTCAGCCGGGACCCGGCTAACTCCACAAACACCTGTCGGGAGAGCGCAGGAAGGGAAGTCACTTAAAAGCGTTTGACTTTTGAGCTGATGCACACGGAGCGGCTGAAGCTACCTTGTGCTTGAGTAGAACGATGAGCTGCGAGCGGAGGATGAGGCCACAGAGTTTAGCCGGCTAAGAAGAAAAAAAAATATTTAAATGTTATATAAGAACATAAAATACTTGCAAAATGCACAATGGAAAAATACCTCATCGTTGTCAGAAACCTGCATGACAACAGGGAAGCCGTTGTGATTGGTGGAGGTGTTGCTGAGCACATCCACGATGGTTCCCACCTTCTCTATCCTGTTCAGACACGTGACTGGAGAGCTCATCACCTCTCTGGGTTATGAAAGGGGGGGGTGAAGACGGGACACAGTTTGGAAAAGGAAATAATGACGGCATTTCTGACGAATCGGGGAGGATCGTACCTGGCGGTCAGCCAGTGCGAGGTGGCTGGAGCCTCCCAGTGCAGGAAGGGAACGCTCTGCAGCTTGATATGGATGTCGTACAAACCCTGAAGCAGAAAGATCCATTAAGATTTACAGGAAAATAACAACAAACAAAAATCCATCGTATTTGCATCCATCAGTAGAAGTTGTTTGCTGTGTTCAAACTATCATCTTTCTAGAGTTTTAATAACACAAACCTACTCACAACAACTGAAAAACTATGAAACTTGCAAACATCTTTGTATAAAATTGCATCGTAATTCTTTCACATGGGAAATTATTTTATTTATATTTGTTTGTAAATGCAGCTTTTTAAAGAGCCAAACCATTGAGGAAAACAGTTCTACCAGAATTTTTAAGTTAATTTTTGGGCTTTAGATTACATTTTACAGATTATATGAGCACTCTTGATTTTAATTTTTCAAGAAACACTCATTTCTCCTTTAAAGAGTAACCAAACGGGGCAGTTGGAGGATGATTCCATTCTCAGCCCAGATTTGAAAAATGTGAGTGAGTTACAGTTACAGAATCAAAGAGGGGCGGGGCTTTTATACTAGAGCTGCTGACCATGATGATGCAGAACTTCTGGGACTTAGACCAGTTGACCAATTACAAAATACAACTGCAATACATTGTTTCAAACTGTAGGGGGCAGCACACAGACAGTTTTTGACTATATTTTCAGGAATTAAACAAGTTTATTTTAATTCGTCAAAAATGTGTCAATGACCAACAGACAGGATTTTAGAGATTTATAACCCCATTTATAAAGGTCAAAAGCCCCAAAAAGTTGATTTAGGGATTGGTTACGCTTAAAGTAAGTTACTTTTTTATGCTAAAGTCATCACAAATTTAGAAGAAAGTTGCTGAAAACAAACAAAAAAAATATTTATTTGTTTACTTTTAACTGTAAAGTACTTGAGTGGCTCAAAGCATGAGATGTGCTTTTTATAAGTAAACTTTGAACTGATCAGGCAAAAAAATAAAACCAATCATGTAACTTCTAGAAACCCAGAGAACTGTTGCTTTGGACCACTCTAACTGCTCTAATTGGCTGAAGGACAAACCAACAAGGTCTCTGATTGGCTGAAACAAAAACTGACGAAGGCTCTAATTGGCTGAAGGGCAAATGGACAAAGGCTCTGATTGGCTGAAGGAAAAGCCGACGAAGGCTCTGATTGGCTGAAGGAAAAGCCGACAAAGGCTCTGATTGGCTGAAGGAAAAGCCGACAAAGGCTCTGATTGGCTGAAGGAAAAGCCAACGAAGGCTCTGATTGGCTGAAGGACATCGTACGAAGGCTCTGATTTATGGGGTCAAATCAGGATCAGCTTAAAGTGAACGAAAGAACAGATAGAAAATTAAAAAAAATAGACATTGTAACCCACCCCCCAAAAAAAAACAAAAATAGAAAGTTTGAAAACTGAAAAAATTGAAAATTTGAAAACAAGAAATTGTAAAT
This sequence comes from Oryzias melastigma, assembly GCF_002922805.2. Classification (NCBI taxonomy): domain Eukaryota; kingdom Metazoa; phylum Chordata; class Actinopteri; order Beloniformes; family Adrianichthyidae; genus Oryzias; species Oryzias melastigma. The sequence continues at coordinate 17,092,721 of NC_050519.1, read as the reverse complement.
TTGAAAAGAACTGAAAATTAAAAATATATATATTTAAAAAAAAATTGAAAAAAAATCCTGAAAACTTGAAATAAATCTTGAAAAATCGAAAAAAAAAATAGTTGGTAATAGTTTGTTTGTAATTTTCATTTTTTTCTCTGAATCTCCACTTTTAGTCTTTGGTTTTACAGTTTCAATGCTGATTGTCTCGTGGCTCATAACTGACCTCCTGAAAGTAATCTCCGACGATTTTAGCGGTCAAAAGGACGAGCATGATGGGAAGGCCGTAAGTTACGTTTCCTGTGGCTTCCACCAATATGACAGTCAAGCTGAGAGTCATTCTGACGATCCCACCTGACGGTGTTGAAGCAAACGTTCAGATTGGTCATTTATCAACAGGAGGAGCTACAGACTGAGGGGTTCACTCACCTAACTGAGCCGCTGCTCCGATTAGGGCGTATTTACCAGGATCAGCCCAGATCTATAGAAAATAAAATGAAAAAAACATCTGCTCTCAAGCCACATTCCTAGTTTCATTCAGAACTAAAACCAAGGGTTCTGTAGACTGACCGAGCCGGCAGAAGCGATAGAGGCCAGCCAGATTCCACACAGCCTCCCCCAGGCGGCGCCTATCAGAAGAGACGGGATGAAAACTCCCGCGGACACCGCCAGCCCGTAAGTCCAACACGCCAGAAAGAAATAGGTCAGGGTGAATAAACCCAGCGTCAGAGGGTTCCAGGTTCCTTTAAAGACAAGAAAAGATTTTAAAAAGCAATCACTGAAGCAAACAATTACTTTTTGGAATGAAGAGCAATCAGAAAACTCAATTCTAGATCAAAAAGCAATCAGACAAAGACGCCTTTAAATCAGACAAGAACAATTTTAGACTGAAAAGCAATCAGACTATTACACTTTTAGAGTGAAAAGTAGGCAAAAACAACATTTCAGACAAAAAGGCAATCAGATAAAGACATTTTAGACATAAAAGCAATCAGAAAACAACATTTTTACACAAAAAACAATCAGATATTGACATTTTTGGACCAAAAGGTAATCAGAAAACAACATTTGTAGATGAAAAAGTAATCAAACTTTGACAGTTTAGACTGAAAACCAATCAAACAATTAAATCATTTGACAGAAAACAAATAAAAATTGTTTTTAAAACTGGTAAGCAATCAGACAAATGCGTTTTTAAACAGAAAAGCAATTTGACATTTTTAGACCAAAAAGCTATCAGACCATAACATTTTAGACTGATTGCCTGATTGTAGTTATTCCTCCTCATCTATAAATTTGATTAACATATGCAGTTTTAATATACAGTTGAGGTAAGAACCGTAGAGCGCCACGTTACCGGGCTGGTTGTGGAAGAGGCTGCGCACGCTTCTCTCAGGAGTGTTGAAAAAGGTCGTCGCCATGGAGTTATACTCCCCATCCGCACAGAACAACTGGACAAGGAAAAAAAAAACGTTTTTCTTTTTTAATTCTTGATAAAAACAAAAAAATATGTGTTTGTTTTCTTAAATCTCTACATAAAATGTGTTTTCAACTTTCCCCATAAATGTGTAAAGAGCAGCACTGATTGCATAAACTCAAATTTTGAAGTTAGAATTGTCCTAAATCACCTGAATTTAACCCACAAAGCCGGAGCGGTACAGATCCTTCAGCAGGACATTTCTGGAACTCTGATAAAGTAAACAACAGTTTTCTATATTGAGAATCTTGAAGCACCTGCAGTGGGTATTCTTCGGCGTGCTCCGAATCCAGAGGCTGACAGTCATTGGAGAAGTAGATCATGGTGAACGACACGGTCGCCGTCACCGCCGCGACCAACATGGCCTCCATCACCTGCAAACACGGCCGGTGAACGTATCTGGAAAGACAGACGCTTTCATGAAAATCCACTGAGTACCCAGAAACAGGAAACTTTCAAAGTAAAACCATGTTGGTCAGGTAACAGAAATGATAAAAACATTCTAAAAATAAAGTAAAAAGCTATAAAAAAATTTTGGAAAATAGATAACTTATTATGTTGTTTAAAAATGTATAATACCGGGGGAAAAAAAATCGTATTTTGGTGGGATTCTGGATAAAAATGGATCTTCAGGTAGTCTTGAAGACAACATACTGAACTTTTCTAAAAGATCCGGATCAAAACTGAAAAGAAGCTGGCCTGTTCAGGTCTTCTCTACAAAAACACAATGATTTCAATGTTTCCAGAACCACACCTGATCCTGAAGATGGTGAGCCAGTAGTTCAAGACATTAAACAGAGCTCCTAAAACTCCACCTGAAGAGCAGAAGAAAGAGAGGAATGAGCCAATGATAAAAAGGAAACTAAAGATTGTTTTTGTGTGACAGAGGAACAGAATGATAGAAAACTTTAGCAAGACTCAAACACAAAAAGACAGCAAAAGACGAAAGCTTCATTTTGAGAGCAGATTTTCATGTTTTCATCACAAACAAAATACATTTAGGGCTAAAACTGACAAAAAAAAAAATCAACATTTTATTTCTACATTGTTTTATTATCTGAAGTTATTTACATTTTTGAAAAAAGACTATAAAAATGTCAAAGTGTTTAGGCCACACTTATAGACACATCTTTACTCAATGGCTTTTACATTTTTATGATTCTTGTATTTATAAAATATTATTAAACGGGTTAACTTTGGATTTGAATCGCTTGTTCCCTTTATTTTGCCTTTTTTAAGGAATTCTTTTTTTTCTGCTTTTACTTTATAATTCTATTTCTGCGCAGGATTTTAACGAAATGTCTGAAAAATATGTTAGGAAAGGAAATGTAAAGTTTTGAAAACTGATAAATATTCATCTTTATACACACAAAATCTTAAATTATTTATAAAGTGCATTACATTTTAAGCTAAAACTTCTTAGAATTTTTTTTTAGTAAATGAAATGAAACTGGAAGAAAATTCAAAATTAACACGGTCTGGTGTTTATTTGTTAACTTTGAATTTTGCTTCAGTTTTATTTCTTTTTTGTGGTTCATTTAATTTACTAAAAAACAATTATAAGAAGTTTTAACTTAAAATTTAATGCAACTTAGAAGTAATTTAAGACTTTAATGATACTTTACTAAGATAAATACATAAATACTTTTTGTCTCCAGAAATCAACAGAATCTTACCAATTGCTCCCATAGCGATGAACAATGGAATTTCATAAAGGTTATAATTTAGATTCTGGGAGAAAAAACAAAGAGACACAATTCAGATTGACATTTACATTAAAAAAATGTTGGGAAAAAGCAGTTTGGCTCTCACCTCACTCTCAAAGCGCCCAAAGTTAATCAGACCTGGATTGGAAAGGTCGCCTGTATTATTGTGATAAATACTCAGGACAAAGTTCAAAGTGAAGGTGGAGATCATGGAGGCAAAGAACTGCAAACAGAAAAACGGACATAAAATAAACCGAAAACATAACATTTCCACTCTGATTCCCACTTCATTTAACATCTATTTGCTTGATTGGTTAAAATCCCCTTTAAGGTCATTAATGGCGTTCTCATGGTGGCGACGCAAACTTACAATCCTCCACGTCAACATCTGGTTCCAGAAGGAAGCTCCTTCCTCCAGAGAGAACAAAACACCGCCTGTTCAAAATCAAAAGTAAAAACAACTGACATGTGAAAAGAATTCATTTTGATCATGTTACTTTCACCTCACAGTAAATAAACAGTTGCTCTTTGAACATTTCCACTGTGGTGTAAGGTGATCCCATTGATTAAAATGCATACAAGATGATTTACTGGATTATTTGTTTTACACAATAACTCAAAGAGCATAACAGACCAAACTCATCTTTTTAAGTGGGAAAACTTGCAGAATCAGTGTGAATCAGTGAGTCAGAGTGTTCTTTATTTTTGTTTGATTTAACCTTTTCAAAGTCCTATAGAAATCTTTAAAAACATAAAGATTACCTTATGACTGAGTTTATGCCCATTAATGAAAGATTTTTTTAGCGCTAAACGTTTCAGGATCTTTATCTTTACATGTTAGCTAAAACTTTGTTATCCAGCTAAATCTGATAACAACTTTTATCTTTATTTTCCTTCACAGACGTTCCTCTGTTCTTACCTACAGGAGCTCCAAAAGCAGCAGAGACTCCAGCAGCAGCTCCAGCCGAGACAAAGTCCCTTTTTTCCGTGTCCCTTCGGAAATACTCAAAGATCTAGGAAGCAGACGGAGGCCTCGGTTGGTCGACAGAATTCAGAACTGCTTTCGTTTGCGACGTCACTCATCAGACACTGACCATCAGATCTTTCTTCAAGGTGGTGCTCCTACCCTGGGAGACTCCTGCAGCGACGACGGCGCCCGAGTGAATCATGGGACCTTCCTGAGGGATGGATGGTAGAATGAAACATAGACTTTAGACAAAAACAGCAAAAATTCCAAACGCTGGTATTTAAATGAGGACAAATATTTTTTTAAAAGACGCATCGTTTCTTTATTCATGGAAAGCTGGAGGTAGACGGGTGAAGGACGAACAGGTGAGGTGTTCGGTTTACCTTCCCGACCGCGAGACCTCCAACCACTGAGCAGATGACACCGCACACTTTCACCACCAGAGTCTGCAGGAGACAGATGAAAACGTAAATGTTTGTCTGAAATTTTTTTGTGCTGCTATTGGTGTTTTTGTGTGCTTCACCTTGAGCCGCACCACTCTGGGAACCTTGACTCCATTCAGGTAACATTTGATCTGAGGAATTCCACTTCCTGCTGCTACAGGCTGCCAGGAAATTAGATGGAAAAAAATGTCAGTTAAATTGAACTTTCAGTGGTTTTTGTACAAAATTGGTAAAAAAAAAAAAAAACCATGAAAGCAGGAACAGAAAATGTTTCAGTGTTGGGTTGAGAACAGAAGAACATGCAGCTATTCCCTTTTTCGCTTATCATCACAGAATGTACCAAACCAAACAAGATCTCACACTTTACCAACGAAACCAAAAATAAAAAGAAGAAGCTTGCCATGATCACCACACGGCTTTCCGCTTTCAGCCTCACCTCAAAGAAGGCCACAAGGATGGATCCCACCATGACGAAGGAGAAGTTCAGGACAGCCCAGAGGATGAGGGAGATGGACAGTCCTCCCACTTCTGTAAACCTTTCAATATCTGGGACATTTTAGAATGAAGGAACGCACAACGGCTGAGCTCAGCAGGTTTTCCTTTTAAACTATTTGACCCAAGAGAATCAGAAAGAAGAAATGAGACATTGCTCAATAGAGAAAATAACTTCTCAGTCATTTGTGGTGAATGGCGTATACTTATAGAGCACTTAATTATCTTCTTAGTAGGCCCAAGAATGCACATTTACCCATACAACAAGTGTCAAAGTCAAGGCCCAGGGGCCGGATCCGGCCCTCCAGATTATTTTATTTAACGCCTATGTTTAGATAAAATCTTCTCAGGATACTCTGTTTAATTGCTTCATATTTGTATCCCGCCAGCTTTTCCACCACGATGTCGATAACACAAGCGATTAATCCCGTCAGCAGGCCGATCAGCCCACAGATCAACCACCGGCTGATCTCGAGACAACGGAAACCCTGAAAACACACACACAAAAAAGAAGAAGGAATTGCTGAAAAATCCAACAAAGAACATTTTCGAACGCCATCTGCTCCACTCACCGTGAAACTCATCCGCCTTTCCTCCTCAAGAAACAGCTGGTTTTCAATGTTATCGTAGTCCAAACTCTAAAACAACACAAAAAACACAACGTGAGCTTCAAAGATCTTCCTTAACACTTTGAACACTGGAGCTCCAGTGTTTATATTCATTGATTTACTGTAACTTTTCAACCGTTAACACGATCAACGTAATTCCAGTGGATTCTGAAGGAGAAAAGCCGCTTTTCTCCTTCAGAATCTACTGGAATTACGTTGATCGTGTGAAGGGTTGAAAAGTTACAATATGTAAAAGATTTTTGTTAAAAATAATAACAATCTTTTTCAAACATAATATTGCTTTTGCTCGTTTGGCTGAAATCACATCATTGAGACCCTTTTCTGTGGCATCTACCACTCCTTTAAATGTGTCTTAAGTGTGAAGTGTTAAACATAAATTTTAAAATGAATTATATCACTTGGATCGCTCAGTGATGTTCAAAATGATATTAAATGTGTTTTTTATCCAAATATGTGGAAAAATAAACAGACTTTAATAGGGTATTCTAATGTTTCCACATGACTTCACATCCTTCATCATGAGAGAAATGCCTCAACATGTTAAAAACATTAAAAACACAGTTTTATCAAAGTGGTTCTTCAACATATGATCAGACTGATCTTGTAGCAAAAGGAGATTACAGGAACTGGATTATGCCATACTGGAAACTAAAAGCTTTTTTCTTTATTAGTTCCTTTGTCAGAGTGAAACTTGCTTGTCACAACAAAGTGTTCACTCCTGTTTTTGGTCAGCACAGATTTTTTTCCCATTACAAACTCCTTCTTAAAGTTTCCTGCATTTCTCTTTTTTTTTTTAGGTATTTGTTGCACAACATCTCAAAATGCTGTTAGACCAAATGATTTTGAAATTTTGTTACATTTTACAACCAGAAATGTGCCTTTTTTGACAATTTGTTGCATCTACAACAATTATACAACTAAAAAATGTTCAACATGATCTGCTGGTAAATGTGATTTTGTAAAAATGCTTCAGCTTTTATTTCACAGTGAGGCGACGTGCTTTACCTCATATTTGAGCGACAGGAGCTTCTCATTGTGAGGGATCTCTCTGGGCTGCCCTCGTGCGGCCTCCTGCAAGGAAAAACACACAAAAAGACACAGATCAACACACCAGAGCTGACCTATGACCCCCACATGCACCACAGGGAAAGTAGGAGCATCATTTGGATCAAGCATGAATAGAAGAGCAGACAACCTGTAAATGTTACTGAACAGGCTTTTAGTTTTTTTTTTTTTTTTGAGAAAAAGCAAGTTGCGTTAATAATTATTAGAATGAAAGAGACAACAACCGGAAAAGCGGCAGCATTTTCTCCGCTAATTTAAGAGAGAAGTTTTACAAAAGAGGGGTCTGTTGTTGGGAATTGCTGGGGATGGAAGAAAATCCGGTTTATGCGAGACGTGCATGCAAGCCGATTTGAAGCATGCTCCAGCATTTGCACAACTGACGACACAGCCACCACTAATTACAGAAACACATGATCAGAGTCACATTCTCATCAGTCAGGGAAAGGACTTCTAACCCCAGGAAATGAGGACGACGGAGGTTTCAATCATGTCTGAAGATTTTACTAACAGAATTAATTTGTCATGACATTAGGCTTTGTCATTGATTGGAAAACAAATGTGCCACACCTCTTTGCTTCTGAACGTTTGTGGAGAAAACTGAAATATACATTTAATAAGTGTCAAAATGTTTGCAAGTTTTCTGCTCACAATCAGGTTGCCCAGCAGGTTTGCTAAAGTCCCACTCCAATCATCTTTTGAGGGATTTTAAAGAGAGGTCTTTTAATCATGATCATGACGATTTTAGACAAAAATGTAAAAGCCTGTGTCGTTTTCGAGGACAAAGTTTCTGAAGAGCAGCAGGAGTTCATTAGAAATTTGCCTCTGAGTTGTGGGCGGGACTGTTTATGCACAGATCTAGTTGTCAACAAGTTGATGCATCAGAATGGAGCAAGCAAAAAGTTGTGCACACCCAACGTTTTTATGTCACAAATACAATCTTTTTCAAATGGCATTTTATGTTAGCTCCTCAGAAATACAATTTTAATCTTATTTTTCTTTATACTTCTCCTCCATCATCAGAAAAATGGCACAAGAACGAGATTAAAATGCAGCTTTTATTGGAGTGGGTCTTTAACGTCAGAGCTGAACAAGTTTTGGTTCATCAGAAGTGTTTGTTTAGTGTATTTTTGAACGTGCCTTGGATTAATTTTGTTATTTTCAAATTCACAATGACAAGCTCGCAAAGTGGGGTGAAGTCAGCCATCGCTCCCATCCTCGTCCTCAGCTGACTCACGTTATCATGTTGATATCTTAACGCTCCCAGACGTACATAACAGTTTCTCCCCTTAGAGCTCCATTCAGACAACTCCAACTCAGTCCCAACGTGAGGCTGAATCACAACCTGACCAGGAAGTTGCTATTCTAGTCTCTAGGCACGTCCTGCTGCACGAGTGATCAGTAGAAGCCACAGAAAGAAAAGTATAGCGGCGTTTGGGAATTGGAACTTTACCTCTTCTGCCGATATCTCCTCTTCCAAATCCACCGTGCTGAGTCTGCCTATTTGAAATAAACTGCCTCCTTCAGAGAACTACAAACACCACAGACAGTTACAGAGGCTGGGCTGATGAGCCAAAAATCACACATCTTCATTAGCAAAAAGTCACTTTGTGCTCTTTTATTTGTTCAAATTTCATGACATCAGCACAATACACTGTTTTCGGGTTTCGTAGATAACTTTGAAGCTGTTTTTAAGGGAAAATAAAAGTCACAAAGCCTGAACGTTCTGAAAGAGGAAGCACCTGTGCTTATTTAATGATGTTTACATGGACAGATAACGCCTATAATTTTGTCTTCCACAATAATAATACCTACAGAGACAAAAACAAGAGGTTGCAAATCACTAACTTCCTGCTACAGTTCCTCAAAACAGGAAGTCCTGCAGGTTGCATTCAATGGAAAAAAATGGTAGTTTGACGTATTTATGTACTTTGATAAGACCATTTTTGCTATTGCAGCCTTTGTGTTTTTAAATATGACATTTTAAAAGCTGCCTCAATGGAGTTATGTCACAACTTTTTATTATTTTAAAAAAGGGCAATTATTTCTATACTTTTCAAACTTTATTATACTTTCTTCCATAAAATATGACATAGATTTTTTTTACATTCTTCCATTTATAGTTCTGAGCTTCATGCTAACATATTATAACCAATTATTAGCATGCCATAACAAAGAAATATGAACTTCACGTGCGTGGCTAGTGCAATAAAATCATTCAAAGCGCTCACAAACCATGCAGACTTGAACTCTGCTACATTTTACATTCGTAAATAGACATGGCTCAATAGGTATTTAGGCTCCGGGGAGCACAGCTGTTACGTCAATGTTAGCCTCTAAGCTAGCTGTACCTGTCTGGAGTGTCTGGGCTGCTCGGAGCCGTTGAGCAGCGGGGTTCCCTCCCCCGCAGCCCCGAGCTCGTCCCCGCGGCTGGACCACGACACCTTCTTCGTGATGTTTGACATGACGGTGGCGAATGACCACGAGGTCAAACTATCGAGGGGCAGTTGTTGATGGCTAACTACCAAACTCGGATATCCCCATGATCAGTTGTTTAACTCGTGACGCTTTGTAAGGGGGCTGTAAAGGGACAAAAGTGTTTTTGGCGCGTTGGATTGTGGGACGTGTAGTACCACGCAGGCATACTCCAAATATGTAGTTTTCTACAAGACAAGCACGCAATTTTAAGAAGTCTAGTGTTTTATTTGTACTTTATTTTCTACATTAATATTTTTACATCAAAATAAAAGACTTAAGTTGATTTCCTTCACGGATAAACATTTTTAAACAATCTTCCCAATCATGTAATTAATTAATAACAAATTATTTAATGAGTTTCTCAAACTTTAAGTTAGTTATTTTAAAATCTCTCAGTTGCAGAAAAAATGACACTTGCCTGATCTCACGTCCTCGTTGTTGCACACATTTACAATATTTTGGAAGAGTTAAAAGTTTTTAGAAAATGTCCAACAACTCATTTGTAGTGATTGTAAGTAATGTGTCAGCAAAGTATAAATAAAGTAAATAGCACATTGTACATTGTAAATGTCATAAAGACTCGTGATCAGTCACTGAAAGTTTCTTTAAAATGTAACCAAACCAGGTTCTTCGAATGCATTGTCACATTTAGTATTTATATTTAATGTTTAAATGATTTATTTTACTCTATTTTATTTAGTTATTTTTTCTTCCTGATGTTTCTTTTTCTGCATTGGAAAGTAGGATGTAACACAACCTCAATTGGGTTTTCAGTTAGCATAAAACAACTCAAAAGACTGGGTTCAAGACCCAACCCTTTGAAAATTGTATTTTTGGTGTTTTTAATATTTTTTGTGTATTTTTTTCATGATGGAGGACATATATAAAATAATTAAATATTAATGAGTATTTTTTTTTCCTAATTCAAATCATGATGAATCCGGAACAGATAAAATCCTTCTATTTGAAAAACCTGTCAGTTGTGACAGAGAAACTGAAATGGGCGCTCTATTCTGATGCATCCATTTGCAGACAAATTGACCAAATAACGTCTCAATTTTCCTCGTCTGAACTGCCATCTCGCTCAAAATTGCATGACTGAATAGCTCCAATATTGCTCACCATTTTTGTTACACTGTAAGATTGGGGTTGTGAGGGGCTCTAAGCTAGAGAGAGTGTAAAAAAAAGGTATGCTGGGAAATTAGCTGAGGGTTACTTCTGTGGCAACATTCCCGCCCACAACTCAGAGGTGAGTTTCTGATTAACTCTTGCGCCCCACATACAATATGTCTTAAAAAACATCACAGGTGTTTTGAATTTGGCTAATATAATAACCACTGAATACGATTTTACAACAGAAAGAAGTAAAGATGGAGTGGGACTATAGGAACAAACTTTTTAATGTAATTTTCATTATCATAGAATTGCGTTTTTTTTAATATAAAGTACTAAATGTTTATTAGTTTGTAATTTTTCTCAAGTATTTCTCAAATATTGGCAATGATTAAAAAGCAAAGTGACCATGTTAAATGCGAGGTGGTCAAAAGAGGTTGGTGCATGAAACTTTTGTGCTGGTGCATTTAAGAAAAAAACTTTTGTGCACCAGTGCACATGTTTAATCTAGAGCCCTGGTTGCACTAAGAAAATAAATATCAACCTCAAAATCCACTTTATAGGTAAATTATTAGAGCTTAACTGTAAAGTAGCAAAAAATGCAAACAAAATAAAATAAAAAAAAGCCCTAGATCGCTATGGGCTAAAAAGTTTAAAGCAGATATTATAACAGATGTATCAATAAGATTATTGTTTAGTTTAGTGCTAAAGAGATTACACTAAATACCACTTATTTGTCAGTTTAGTAACAACAGGGAAAATCTAAGCCTCATTGATGGAATACAACAGAAAACCCTGACCTTCCTCATACACTCATAAAGTTAAGGAGTTCATGCCTCTTCTTCTGCTTTTCTTTATTTGAATGTGCTCATCCGGGAGTCACACAGCAGCTCTCCCTCTTCTGCTTTCGGTTCGTATAACATTGCAACATTGCGTGGTTTTGGTTTTTTTTCTGTGTTTTTTTTTTCCTCTTTTGAACATCGAACTGCTTCAGAAAAGGATTTTCGAGTTGATTCTGTAAAATGGACGAGGAAACACCACTGCTGAAGCGAAGAGCTACACTTTCTGGATCTCAGGTCAGAAATCTGCATTATTTATGCAACTTTTGGCATTTTGAGTTAATAGAAGTGAAACTCTCGTGGGTTTATTAAACATTTTATAGTTTGATTCTATGTTAAATACATTTTAAGGTGTATCTTTCACATATTGTGTAAAAAACAGATATTATGATGATAAATTCAGATAAAGGTACAGATAGATATATTTTTAAAAGATTTAAACTTTTCAAAGATCACAAAAAGAATCTTTCCAACTCAAAACAACATAACAGTAGCAAAAAATAATCATCTCCTTACAATAACTATGCTTATGGTAAACATTACAAAAGTATTTCAAATAAAGGCTGTTTCCGTGATAAAAACATATTATTTCCTTAAAAAATGATTTCATTTTAACTATATCCTTCAAGAAGCTTCATTGATAAACGTGAAGTCATTTTTTATTAAATCAACAACATTTACATTGAAAACAAAATAAATGTAATAAATGTCATGAAACTCCATGACTCCATCGATTTTCTATTTCATATATTCAGACAAATTCCTTCTCTCTTGCTATTATTGCTCCTTTTTGTTGACTTTGTGTTTTTTTCATCATTATTCTTTCCCATCCATTTCCTTTTCTTTCCCTGTAAAAAGTGATGGAGAAATTACAGTTAAATCATGTTGAAATTATGGGAAAAAAGGCATCAAATTCATCCAGGTTAAGCAGAACAGAAAAATAAAAATAAATTATATTTATTCATAGCAAGACTTTATTATTTAGCCTCATTTAAAAAACAATAACAGGCCCAAACTTGAAAAAATGAGTAGATAATTAACTGACCACATGTTTGATCAAAGGTTTCCCCTTTATGCTGACTTAAGACTAATACAAAATATTATTTTTTGAAAAGCAATCCCTGCATTTTGATTGGTTGTTTATCCTGCATGTCCAGTTACAAGAAATCCTCTCACCTTACCTGGAATGTTCTCTTATGCTGTGTGAATTCTATAAAAAGCGGGAGAAGTTTCCTCTGCATGTAACACCTGTCCACATCAGAATAACTCATGAATAACATTTTAAATATGTCAGGGAATTTCCTCAGTCCACTCCCTTCAATCACCTGTTTTAGTTCAATGGTTCATTTTTTGTTACTGACTCACAAACATCCCCTTTTGTTCTTCAGCTCTTGTTTTATACAAATATGTAGATATAAATCAAGATGGTCACAAGAGGGTGTGCTCTGAGACTTTCACAGCTTTTCTGACCGTTTCACATATTTTATGTGTGTTTTATTGTGATAATAATTATTTGATATATACTTATTTTCACTTAAATTCATTTACTTATTTTATTTTGTATTTTTTGTTGATTCAAAATGTTTTTTTTTTTCTGGAAAAACCTAAAGGACATAAAAAATCCTCACTTCCTTTCTGTGAAACAGCAGATTTTTTTTTTACTTCTCATAATTTCCAATTATCTTCCTGACCTCTGAAGGTTAAATCTGGTATTAAATCTGATATGACTATCAGGTTAACTTGGAGTACAGGTTTAAATTTCTGGTTCAGTTTGATGCGTTCTGTGTCCTCTCCCAGGTTAGAAACTCCGGGCTTTACCTGGCTGTGTTCGCCGCTGTCCTGGGAAATTTCAACTTTGGGTACTCCTTGGTCTATTCCTCTCCAGTTCTGCCCAAGTTAAAAAGTCCAGATGCAGACCCTCGGCTCAGGATGGACACAGAACAGGCTGCTTGGTTCGGCTCCATCTACTCCCTGGGCGCGGCGGCTGGCGGGCTGGGGGCCATGATGCTCAACGACCTGATTGGACGGAAGCTCAGCATCATGATGTCCGCCGTGCCTTCAACTGTTGGGTAAATATCAGCATGTTCCCATCAACGCGTGTTACGTCCTTGATCTGGAAAAAAGGGAGAAAATATAGAACATAAAGGGTTAAAAATGGGAACAGGATTTTATGAGGTCGACTGGTGGGGGGAGTCACACAATAAAAACCAAACTAAGACACACAAAGACTGGGACAGAACAAAGTGTGGCAACGACTGAATTATTTGACATAAATTTGGTACTTTTCAATGGAAAATTGATAACAGCAACACAGCAAAAGCAAAAAATAAAAATTAATCAACAACAGAAGAAGCCAGCCGAGAACTAAACCCTAAAGTACAAACACAGAAAACCGAGGCTTCACCAAGCTTCTATACCAGGGAGACAGAAGGATGAGGATCAGAATTCAGCTGTCACTGGAGCAATGGTTTCTGGGAGCTTTAAAACATCCCTCCCTGAAATGTAGACCTTAAATCAGGTCTGCAAGCACCCATAAGACCAGAAGTCCTAAAATCAGGTTCTGAGTGCAAAGCAGTGAAGAAAACAAACACCTTTTTAGGACTTTACAAGGGGAGTAGTGATTCATTTTAATAACAATTTGATTCATATCACAGTTGGTGGTTGATGACCTTGAGTTCCATGACAGGCGCCTGATAGATACAATTTATTATTATTATTGATAATCTAATTCATAGCAGGGGTGCAGGGAAAAATCGATTAGGCGATATATCGCAATATCTCGATTGGCGATATTTGTATCGATTTAAAATGTTAACAAGACGATACTTAGTTAATTATTCATGAGTACCTTCTGCGTCCTTTGTTTTCCACCTAAGATTTTTAGTACCGACAGTTTAGTGAAGTACTTCTGTTTCAGCATTCCTAATACAGTTTGTCAGCAGTCATCTAATTTTACTTTGCATTTCAAACTCTGCAAATTGTTTTCCTCTGAGTTTTCTGGACATTAAGTGAGAACACAAGTGTACAAAAACTAATATTGTGATTTTATTTGCCCCTTACATCATACCAACCTACTGCATGGAGGTAATTTTTGCTAAAATCGTCATCCATCTGCTCCTTGAAGATGAGATGTTCTGCAAAAACAAATAAATCAGTCAAAATCAACTCAGTGTAAAATACAGAGTCATGTTAAAAGTTGACCAATAGGATTTTAAAAAAAAAGACAATATTGATTCATATAAAATATATAATTTAATTTTTTTCAGCATTTTTTTTTTGTAGTTTTGAAACAAAATATTCAATTGATTTAATAGTGTATGAATTTCAAACATTAATGAAAGCTCATTTTCAGTTTGACTTAAGAAACATAACGCTTTCTTATTTAAAATAAACCACAAAATGCTTAAGTTGATCTTTTTAAACTTAAATTTAAATAAGTAAATGTAACATGTTTGGAACAAAGTCTGCTACAAGAGGACAAAGGATGACATAAGCTTACACTAGTGTGTTTTGCATGATGTTCTGTGTGTTGCAGGTACATGCTGCTAGCAGGAGCTGTAGACTTATGGATGCTACATTTGGGCCGTTTCCTAACGGGGGTCGCTGCCGGCATGACAGCAGCGTCCATTCCAGTAGGTTCATTCAAAGCCTTTGAAAAAAGAAAGTTAAAAAACTTGTTACCAAGCAAGAAAAGTACTAGTACTTTTGCCTGATTTTTACACATATTGGCTAACTTTATCTCCAGAAAGGTGAAGATAGGATCTTCCTTTCTGCAGATTTTGACTAAAAATGTAGCCCAGCTGGAATTTCTGGTATTTAGTTTGTAACAAAAGTTTGCAAATTACACAAGACAAAACATGTTGAAAAGGTTAAATATCCCCTTCCCTACCCTTAAAGGCAAAAATGTGACCCCATTTGCTTTCATAGTAACTGCACATTCTTCGCATTGCTTCCTGCAGTATTTACGACTGCTTTGGGTTTAGGGGGTGAAAGGCGTTGGTTGAAATACTTTTTTTTTAAAGAAATATTTAAATCTTTCTTTTAATTCATTGGGGTTTTTTAATTACTGGACTTAAATTGAGAAAAACATTCCACCATTGTGTATAAAATTGACACACAAAACTGCCAATTTTTGTAAAAAATGTGACACTTGCAGAATTTACACCAGATGTTTTATGAAAATGACATTGCTAATTTAAGAAAGGCACAATTCTAGGTTTAAAATGAACCACATTTTAGAACATTTGTTCATTTTTATAGAACGTTTGTATCAGTTTAAAGGGTCAAACACCTGTTGTGCCACATTTAATATATTTAATATTGTTTTATTACATTCCACTAGGCTTATAAGCCAACCGAAAGGTTTTTTCTACTTACCTTTAGCAAATAAAAAAAGAAAATTCATGATTTTTTTGTTTTATTGTTGCATTTTGTATTTAACCAGAACAAAACTGTATGCCAAAAATTGAGGTTTGAAACAAATTGTGAGGAAAGTGAATTGTTGCATTCCTACGAATCAAGTCTGGGTGAATGAAAGTCGGTTGCAACCCATAGGCAAAGTTCACTCAGAGTTGTGTGTCTCGTGTTTCTGCTTCAGGTCTACATTTCTGAGATCTCCCACAAACGAGTGCGGGGAGCTCTGGGCTCCTGTCCTCAGGTCACGGCTGTGTTTGGGAGTCTGACCCTCTACGCTCTAGGTGTGTGACTCTGGGGCAGAAACTGAAGGCTTCAAGGGTTATTTTTATTATATACAGTCAGCTGTTGTTGCTTA
>NC_050519.1:17076275-17076561 GCF_002922805.2 Oryzias melastigma | reverse complement strand
GGTAATTACCAGAAACTTTTTAACATTTTTTTTAACTTCAATGTCCCTTTAGGGCAGGGGTCGGCAACCTTTAACAGTGAGAGCCATTTGGGCTTGTTTTCTACTGATCAAAACCTAGAAGGAGCCGCATAGTCTTACTTTAGCCTTTAAGAAGTTTGGATTTGGATTCATTGCCTCCTTTAAAATATATATATATATATATATATTATGTCTATTTTTTGGCATGAAAACAGAGAAAAAATATAAAAAGAAGCTAGCATCTTTCCAAATGTTTTTTTTTATATAT
>NC_050519.1:17026975-17076241 GCF_002922805.2 Oryzias melastigma | reverse complement strand
GATTGAATGTTTAAGCAGAAACAATATGGTCCTTGCAGTCAGTAGACTGCTGCTGCGGGCCATAAAAATAGCTTGTTGCTTAACTGAACTCAGAAATAGCCTAAAATTCCTCAGTAAACTAAATTAGCCAAAAACGTTAGCCTGTTGCTATAATAGAAGGTAAACTCTAAATTAAACTTAAAAATCCCAGTAAATAACAAATTTGCCAAAAATGTTTGCATATTGCTAAAATATTAGCTAAACTCCAAATGAGCATAAAAATTCAGTTGATGCCAAATTAGCAAAAGAAAAAAAAAAGAAAAACTTTAAAAATAACTATTATTTTATTTTTCTTCAGCCAGAGAGCCACCATGGAGAGATAAAAGAGACACATGTGGCTCTGGAGCCGCAGGTTGCAGACCCCTGCTTTAGGGAATTGGTTGAAATCAAAAACAACAACAAAAGAAAACTGAAATATCTATTTTGTTATATATAAATAGTATCAATTGTGGGGGATTTAGTATTTTTTGTTCACAACTATGTTAGTTTGGCATGAAAAAATACTGACATTAGTGTTAGAAGAGAAAAATAACTTAATTTTTTAATCCACACATTTTTATCATGCTTTAAATGTATTATAAAGAATTAATTATCAAAAAAAATCATCCTTATAATAAAGTAAGTAGTCATTTAAAAAATGAACAATGATAGATGATTTATTTTTACCATAAAATTTTGAAAATTATCTAAACTTTTTCCCACCAAAAGTCTTTTTGAGATTTCACGGAGGCCGCCATCTTGAAATCAGCAGGAAAAACCTTTGTACTGCTCCTAGTGGAATGATGATGAACTGCAGGGCAGAAAACGTAGACCAATTATTAATAATGGGGTTTTTAAGGAAAGTTTGGATCATGCTAATGAGACAGGGGTCTCATAAATCTAATATGCTACAAAAAGCTATGTAAAGTTGAGAAAAAGAAACCATTTGTGTCGTTATTAGTCTAATGAGGCTTTTTTCCCGTCTTTGCAGGTCTGGTGGTGCCGTGGCGCTGGCTGGCGGTGGCAGGGGCCGTGCCAGCGGTGTTGATGTTGGTGCTTCTTACATTTATGCCCTCCTCCCCTAGAAGACTGCTCTCCCTCGGCCGACAGCAGCATGCAGAGAAGGTCCTCCGCTGGCTTAGGGGAAGTCATTACGACACCCACAGCGAGCTCAGGGACATACAGGTGGGGGATGACCACAGGCTTTTATATTGACAGCAAGTGGCAGATCAGAGCTAACATCAATGATTTCACCAACACAGGAGAGCATCGACAATCAGTCGACAGTCAAATGGTCCAACTTGGTCACACCCATCTACTACAAGCCAATCATTATCTCAGTGGTGATGCGTTTTCTGCAGCAGATGACAGGAATCACACCAGTCTTGGTTTATCTGGAGCCCATTTTTGAAAAAAGCCAAGTGTCTATTGAGCCGAGGTTGTACAGCTTTCAGTTTGTTCTTCTCTTCTTGGTCCTGCAGCTCGAAACACACATTTCAACTGAATTTGCTTCCTTTAGGTACGATGCTGCAATCGTGGGGGCAGTCCGCCTGTTTTCCGTTGCCATAGCAGCATTTTTGATGGACAAAGCCGGACGGAAAGCCTTGCTGTACACCTCCAGCATGCTGATGTTCGTGGCCTCCCTGACCTTAGCCATCTCCTCCCACACCACGACCTGCCCTCCAGGCCCCTCTCCTCCGAACCACACAGCGCTGGACTACGGCTCCCCCGACAACATTGGCGTCACCTTTCAAAGCAGTCAGCAAACCGCCGCAGGCCTCATCCCTCTCGTCTTCACGGTGGTGTTTATATTTGGTGAGTTTTAAAAGCTGTTTTCCTAGAATGCTTTGCTTTGCAGTCTTTTGTATTACAGCTTCAAGCCATGTTAGAGGTAAGACTTTGCAGCAGCAGCAGCTTTCAGTCAAATACTTGATAGGATTTCTGGGTATATAGATTTCTCTGTAGTCTTCTGGAGTCCTCATAACTGAACTCCCACCAATTTATTTGTTTATTATTTGTCGTTTATAGTAGAAGATGTTGCTGCTATTTATGAACATGGGATTTTACTCAAATATTTAAACTTTTTTTTTTTAAATCAACTTCAACTTTGATAATAAAATGAGTCAATAATGGAGAAAACTAAGTGAGCTCATTAAATGTAAACACAAGTGAAAACAACACATTAGGTAAGAAAACATACAATTTGCAAAGAGATTTTTCCCAAATTTCCAATCAGATGATTGTTCACTTACAAATCGCTGATTTTAAATGTTTGTTCTGATTATATTTTAAAGGAAAAACCTTGATGCAAACTATTAAAGTTTAAAAATGTACCAAGAATAAGGATTTGGGAATTTACAAATATATAAAAACTGCAGTTTAATCAAAAATATATCACATTTTTTAAAGATTTTACAAACACATATTAAGAAATATTTAATGCAAATCATGTTTTATCAACTGTTAAAACATTTTATTACAAAATGCTTAGTTTCTGATTGAAATTAGTTTTTAAATATACTATTCACCTGTTTTTATTGCTGTTTCAAAAACACTTAGAGTCTCAACGTTTTATTTTATTTTGAAAATCTCGCCCCACTTTTAAACAAAACACGAAGAGCCACATTTGTTTATTTATGAGCTTTTGCTAGGCGGAACTGGTTGTTATGTTGTCACACCCGTCTCAGTGAAAAAAGTCCACGTCACATGATTGTTGTCCTCTCGCAGGATATGCTATGGGATGGGGCCCGATCACATGGCTGCTGATGTCAGAGGTGCTCCCGCTGGTGGTCAGGGGGAAGGCCTCGGGACTGTGTGTGACCGTCAGCTGGCTGACGGCCTTCGCCCTCACCCACGCCTTCACTCACCTGGTGGACAGCTACGGCCTGTACGTCCCGTACCTGATGTTCACCGTGGTGTGCGTCCTCTGCTTGCTCTTCAACGCCGTGTGCGTCCCAGAGACAGGCGGACGCTCACTGGAGGAGATAGAGAACTATTTCAGGACAGGACGCACATTCACCATCACCAGGAGCGCTTCCACCTTACAGTCTCACTGAGCCATGTAGCCTTTTGTTTTACATATTCTCAAGAGTGAAGTAGATGGATTTGGGAGCTCATATTTTTAGCACAGATTCATGCGTGTGATGATGTTGGCTTTGAGTTCTTCCATGTATTACAGTTTTGACTGACCAGAACACTCCTTGCTGCTAAAAACACCCATCATTTTATCACTATTATTTCTTAAAAATGTGCATTTTATGTCATGACAATGTAATTTTCTTTTGATGACTATATGCAGGTACATTGGTCCAAACACAATGTGATTAAATGCACAAACACAACAACACACATGTTTAAACAGTACACTGATTAAATTCAGATTTACTATAAACACAGACTTGCTGGAGCACATCAGCTAATTTGTTCTTTTTTTGTCAATAGTCTTATTTTATTTAGCTCAATACCTTAAAGGACTTCATTACGACGGAGTATTAGGGCCAAATTACAAACATGTAGAAAAAAATCTAAGTACTACGCAGTAGTAAATTTACGAGAAAAAAACATGTAACTTCAATTTTGAGAATAAAGTCGTACATTTTAGACTTTAATCGATGACTTGAATTTTCGTACATTTACGACTTTCATTGATGAATTAAAACCTCTACTTTAAAGGGTAACCAAAGTTGGAAGCTTACTCCACCCACAGCCAAAATTGAAAGTCAGATGGGTGGGGCTTGGGGGCAGGACTGTTATTATTACTGGAGCTGCAGATAATGATCATGAAGTGAGACTTCTGAGACTTACATGGTCTGACCAATCACAAAATTTAACTACAATACCTCAATTCAACCTTTAAGGGGCAGCAAAAAAAATGTTTTTTGACAATATTTCCAAGAATTAGAATTAAACAATTTTATTGTAATTTATAAAAAAAATGGCAATGACCAACAAACAGACAGCACTTTTAAAGCCCCATTTATAGAGATCAACACCAAAACATGAGTTAAAAGTCATGGATTTACAAGAAAAGACACCAAAGTTCTGTTTGTTGGAGCCATAAAGCTTCATTTCTGGATATGTTTCAAAATCAAAGAAATTTTTATCCTTCTGGCAACATAAAATTGAATTATTATTTGCATAAACACGTTGAAAAGATCATGCTGGAAACTGGGCCTCTTTAAACCTCTCCTCTTCCCTAATCTTGTAATGTATTATTTTTTTTGTAGCCCTAAACTTTTACATAAAAGTTACTTTAATACCGTGATCTAACTTTTTTATGGCCCCAATACTCCGCCGTACTTCACACACCACTTGCACCACAAACTGCTTTAAAATGGATATTCTTGAGATCAGGGGTCTGCAACTTAAGGTTCCAGAGTCACATTCGGCTCTTTATAATCCCTCCTTTGTGGCTCCTTGGGCTTAAAGAAAAATGTACATGATTTCAATAAATGATGCTTTTGTAGTAATACGTTTTGTGGTGGTTTTTACTGCATTAGAATAACTTCAACGCACATTTTCTGCTACAAAGCAGTATCTAACTGCTGTTCAGTATATAACTCAATTTACATGTGAAGATTTTTTTAATGTTCAATAGCAAAAAGAGAAATAGGATGAAGGATTAAAGTCATAATGATAGAAAATACAATTTTTTTTTTTTTTATTTAACCTTTATTTATCCAGGCAGGACAGATTAAGAACAGCCTTCTTATTTGCAACTGTGGCCTGGCAAAAGGCAAGACCTTTTGAGAAAGAAAGAGGAAAGAAGTTACAGGATACAAAAAAAAAAAAAAAAAAAAAAACATTGAATAGAATCAGAAAAGCATCAGAACAAACACATTCTAAATTATAAAACCATAAAATCATTGCAATGAGGAACAAAAACATTCATCTTTAAAATACTCATTAAGATATTTTTAAAAATCTGCTAGTGATATAAAAGTGTCCAATCTTTTTGACTTGACTTTCTTCCTTTTTAATTTAAGTAAATCTGCTGAAATATTAGGATCTTGTTTGATTTTATTTTGAAATTATCTGCTGCTGTCAAAAGTAAAAGACATTAAAATAGTTATACAAAGCAAAATATAATGGTTATATATTAATTATTGTAAATATTTAAAAGCTACATTTTATAAATTAATGATAGTGTTGTGCAAATTACTTTTAAAGAGTAACTGATTACTTTGTTTTAGTTACTGGAGGAAATTAAAATTTAAATTACTTTACTCATTGCTCAATTTAAAAATGTACAACTCATCACTTTACTATTTTTCTACTTATTTCATTTAACCAAGAATAATGCACTGCACTAGATTGTGAGTAATTAAGTATGTTTTTTTAATCTAGTAATTGTAACTTTACCAAAATTCTTATTGCAAAAGTAATTAAGTTACAGTAATTTATTTATTTGTAGTGCATTACTCCCAAGACTGCTTATGACCATAAAAACATGAATAAAGTGTTTTTTTCCAAGTAATAAAGTGGAGCGTAGCGGCTCTTGCTGTGTTTTGGTCAGTAAGAAACTTTTGTAGCGTGAGAAGATTTTTAAAATGTATTTGGTCCAGATTTTCCCTCTTTTTCTTTATGTCAAAAATAAGCTACAGGAGTGGCAGCACGGAAACATCAGAAGAAAATCTGTTTGCACAGACCGGCAGAGAATGAAAGCAAAACGCTGCTTTCATTGTCACACAAAAACTGCAAAGGGGACATGTTTTTATGACTATATATTGAGTTTCACAATTAAAAAAATAAAGTTTAAGTCTGTCAACAAACAAATCAGCAGCTGAAAAAACTGGTTCATCAGAGAGCTGGAACTAATGCCAGCAGGCTCAGCAGGCCTCATCACATACCAGAGGGTGAGCTCAGAGTCATGGTTTAGTTTGACTTTTTCCAGAATTGTACTTGTGCCACTTAAAATAATGTATAAAAGTATGATTTAATGGCAAGTAATTGATTGTAGATGTAAATTTTTCTTAAAATCAATGTAAAGTTGTCATTTTATGAAACTAAATTTTGCAAAAAGAACATTTTAGTTGAAACCTGGGTACATTCCAGACATAAACCCACGTATGTGTCATGCCATTTGTACCTCTCACTGATAATTAAGTCACTTTTTGTACTGAGCGCAAAATTTTGCAATCTTTTGGAATGGAACAATTGCTCAATGGCGATAAGACAAGTATGCGTTCACTGATTTTATTTTGATTTTATGTTAGTCACCTTAAAATACCTGATTTGAAAATTGAAAATTGAGGTGCTTGTGGGAGAAAAACTAAAACGATGATACCCAGGAAAGTTGTGTTGCTAAAAACAGAAAATGAGCTCTCCTCGCTTATTTTATAGTGGCTGACACAGGCTATTTCTGGACCTGTGACTCCGCCCACACCTCTTCATGCCGGTTCATGCTGTGGGAATGATGGGTATCTATTGTTTGTACTGTAAACACTTAACCTCATTCTGGCACTTAAAATCACAGAAAAAAAAAAAACTGAAGGAAATAAACAGTTTTAAGTGTAGCATATGAACAAATGTTCAATAAAAGTTGGATTTGCGCTTTATTAGAAAATCAGAGTTCTGAAAGCAAAAAATAAAAATAAAAACATTAAAAGGTATTTGGGACATCGCTACTTTATATGACATGATGTTGTTAATTTGACCCCCCAAAAAACTCAAACCTAATAAAAACTAAGTAGAAAACTTAACAATCTTCTAGATTTTGTTTGTAATCCATTTTCTGCTGTATCTCATCTCACCAGGAAGGTATTTGTTCCACTCTGTTTCACAACACCGCTTTCGTGCACTGAGGTCTGTGAAAATTGTCTCACTCTTGAAACCTTTACAAAGGCTTTTCAATTCCTGCCGAATGAAAAGTTTCATCTATTGTGTGGTGAATGGGGCTGAAGCAATGCGGCTGGAACTTCTGCTCTTCAAAACATGTCAAGCATGCGCCACATTCTGAATTTTTCTGAAGATACCGTGGAGATGAAAGGAAAATCCACTCACAGTTAATGGACCAGAGTAGGAGCAAAAGCATGCTTTATCTGCATGAAAGTTAAAGCAGCAACAAATTCAACGATGACTTATTTAAAATCATATCTAAAAAAAAAAAAAAAAAAAAAATAGAATAAAAGCATCACATTGTCCACTAAGCTACTGAAACTATAATTTTTTCAATGCAACTTGGACTTGTTTGGAGATTTGATCGATCCGCGTCTTTAGAGTTCCATGGTAAACTGTGCCGGGGATGGTTGTTTTTTTTTTTTTAAGAATGCTGCTTGTCTGGCCCATCAAAACACACAATCACCTCACCCAGTTGACATCAAGCTGAGCCAACACCCAAACTCTCTTGCACCGCCCGAGATTCTTCAGATGAATGATTTAGGGTAACAGAAATGGAGGGGGGAGGCAAAACTATACTCTCGACTTAATGAAACCTTGTAGATTCCTTGTTTATTTGAGCTACAGGTGAAAATGTAAAAGCTTTGTGATCACTACCAAGATGAAAAGAGCATTTATTTTTCACTAATAAACTAGAATCCTTTTTTGCTTTATACAATTATCCTATTACTATTTCTATATATTTTGATCTTCTGTTAATTGCCATTAAACAAAATAAAACCTATTTTTTCTGGATTTATTCTTAAATTTGACCTGTTTGTTTCTGCTTTAGAAGAGTATTTGTGTTAAAAATCTGTTTTGGCAAATATTCTATCTAGTAATATAACATAAATCTTGAAATAGCATAATCATATGTTTGAGATCAGCAGGTCCTTTAACCTCCATAAGTGTGCTCACTATAGTCCACTTACTAACACAGTAATTGCATTTCCATCAACTATAAAATCGTGCCATATGGATTTGCGATAATAAATTTGCCTAATGGAAACACGAAAATTTTGCAAATACTCACATTTATCGGAAAAATGTTTGTGCGCTTAGAGGAATTGGTTTTTGAGGCGTATCGAAATTGACAATAATTCACAAAACTGCAACGGAAAAACTTTTTTCCAATTAAATGAGTCACCAGATCGGATACAACAAGAGGTCTCACAGCATCACAGCTCATCAAAATTTGAGTGTCATGTGGAATAGTTGTCTCCTTTGATATATGATGATGAACTCTAGTGCCGTGGCAGAAATTTGAATGTATCTGCTGTAAATCAAAATATCGTCCATCACCGATTTTTTGAATGACTTATCACTTCAGTTGGTTTGTTTATTCGCATAATTATGATTTAATGGAAACAGTTCAACTGCGAAAACTTCTAGAATTTAAATAAAGTTTTGTGCATATGTGTAATTAATACATAGCTATAGCAGAGGAGTTTGCCTGTTATCAACTGCTAACACGACAGACATGTCCAAAGTCTGGGCCGGGAGCCAAATACGTTTAAATTTCTTCTGGCCAGCAATAAAATCCATCAGCACTTCCTAATAAGTACAATTTCCTGATTGTTATCTGCTAAATTTTGCTATAAGCCGTTGTGACCTGTGGCTACTTGACCCTTAGACCCTGTGTGCAAAATGTTTACACCCCTGGATTACCACAAAAATAGTTCTGAATGGCTTTAGAGCTCAAATGAAGACACGCTAATTTAGCTGAAGATAAAATAAAAACTTTTGCTCAAGAAATACATTACAAATAAGTTCCATGTTATATAGTTTTTAAATACTTAAATAGTAAAACAGCTTCTCTTAACAGAACCAAGAGCTAGCAGAGTTTAGCTCTGACATATGATGCTAACATTAGATTCATGCTAGCTAAAGTAACCATCATTTTTAAGGGCTTCTAAAGTCAAAGTAAACATGTCAAATGGCAAAAAGATGCTAGCAGTGTACTAATACCCTTAGCAAAAAGTAGTACTCTTAAAGTTTATTCGGTATACTTGAGTGCACGTAAAGTAAGTATACTATACACCATGTACCTTTTGTGTAGGAAGTATTCTAAATTAATACTTCAGACTAAGTTAATCCTGCCCCCATTTTCCATCATCCATCTGTTTACACTCTCCTGCTAGCTTAAAGCCCCTTAAAACCACAAACCTAACATTAGCGGTGAGACAAAAATGGCAAGTAATCTTGGAGCTATCCAGTCGTACAGTTTGGATCCAGATGTCAGCTTGGACTAGAAAAATGAAGATGTACATGGTCTACAAGTGTATGAATCAGAATGGAGCGGAGCAGGGAGCGTGAGGCCCTCCGACTGTAGCACCTGCGTCCCAGCTACAGGCTTTTTCAACCAACATTATTTTCGTCTGCCACTGATTCACAATGATTTCAATTAAAAAATACTCAGAAATGCAGTTCTAAGCTTCATTTTGTGGACATATATCCTCCATCGTGAGATAAAGGCTACAAGAACATGTTAATAGCATCAAAAGTACAATTTTCCTCAGACTGGATCTCTGGCATGTTAATCTGATCATGACAGTCTGGAAAGAAAAAGCAGCATAAAGTAATTGCAAGTCACTTACTTAACTTGTAAAGCTTTCAGCCAAAAACATGTCATTGGTAGAGTTATGCTTTGCCTGAAGGCTGAGCTGCCATCCGTGCCCCTGTGGGCAATAATTCATGTTCTTGCATGATACGTTTTCAACTTGTAAGAAACGTTAAGACTATTAATTTAAGGAAAACATTCTCGTTTAATTCTCCCGATCTGGTGACAGTCGTGTCACTTTTAAGAAAGCACATTGAGTCCTTTTTTGCTTACTTAACATCTGCT
Organism: Oryzias melastigma; assembly: GCF_002922805.2. NCBI lineage: Eukaryota > Metazoa > Chordata > Actinopteri > Beloniformes > Adrianichthyidae > Oryzias > Oryzias melastigma. The sequence goes on along the minus strand of NC_050519.1, from coordinate 17,066,502 downwards.
TAGTCTGCATGGGGGAACTATTTTATTAGGATATTCAGTTATTTATTATTCCATCCTATACATAAGTGAAATGAACTGGATAAATACAATTCGCCACGAGAATTTTTTTTTTTCCACAGAGAATCAGTCTCAATGTAGGCGAAAATGTTTTTTAAATACATTTGTGGGTTTTTTTTTGTTTGTTTGTTGGCCTTAGAGTCAGTTTGTGCTTTGCCAACGCTGTGACGAGAGGAAACAGGTTCTTCTTTCACGAGAAAGTGACACAAAGATCCACTCCCTTTGATAATCTCCAAGAAACAAAAAGAAAGTTTGAAATGAAGATGTTTGAGCGAGTTCTGGCCCACACTTCACCACCAGCACCACCAGCAGCTGAGTCATTTCTGCTGCCTTGTTCATTGTTTTCCGAAAGGGTGGAGCTGTGGGAGGGCACTGCCAAGCCCTGTGGAGATACAGGTGAGACAGGTGGAAGTATCACTCACAATCTGTCAGAAGTCATTATCAGCAGCAGCAGCAGCAGCAGCTTCCACACACCTCTGCATACGAGACCTCAACACTTCAGTACGGTAAGTCAGAGACAGTCCTTTATTTAAAATTCATCTGCAGGGAGTTGATATTAATGAATACATTCAAATTCTTCCAGTTGTTGTTTTTTTTTTAGTTGTCTTTTCCTTGTGTTGAGCACAAAACTGATTCAATGTCATTCTAACATACAGTTTTAATAAAGGTTTCTTTAAAAATCCTTTTAAAATTATTTTAAAAAGTGAGCCAAACAGCAATCTCTGAGTAGAAATAGATATGATGAAAACGTGTGATCTTATCACAGACTTTTACTCTTTAGATAAATGCAGAAACGTGACCATTTACACTCTGAAATGGTAGTTTAAACACAAAAAAATGAACGTTCGTATTTGCTTTATCCACAACAAAACACATTTTAGACCAACTTTTGAACCTCACAGTTTATAATTGTTATAAATTATTTTAAACTTTAATGTGTGATTCTTTTTTTTTTTTTTTTTGAAAGGCTTTTGCAAAAAATACTTTTTGGACTAAATTTAATATAACTAAAAAAAATCTGACGAGAGAGGTCGTGTGGCATGTTACATTTCCTTAATCAGTCTTAATTGATCATACATGGATGCTACAACCTGTACAGTGACTCATGCGTTTTAGTATGTCCACATGATGATTATTACTGTCAGAAGGAGCTTTTAGCTCACCGGTTGACTTAAAATCCTTCCAGGTAAGCGTCTAAAAAAACCTGCTCGACTACAGTTTTACAGCTTCCCCCCTCCTTTTCTTTTTCCTTTTTTCCATGAGCTGGATTGGCGACTTGTCAAACTTTGCTGCTTTATGTCACATTCACACAGAACGAATTGTTTTAACTCATCCACCCCCACCCCCCCAGGAGATTGAGGCTATGTCAGCAATGTTACTGGTGGACTTTACAAGCGTCCCGCCCGATCCTCACGTCCAGCATTAGCCAGATGTTTCAGGAGCAGGTCAAGCAGTACTCTAGTAAAGAAAAAACTGCAGCTTTTTAGATTTTTTGAGATTTAACTATTTGTTTACAAAAAACATACAAAGTTGCCATTATAAGTTTGAAGTTCAGTATACATAAAAACAACCAAATGTTGAAAATCTAAGCTCCTAATTTGAGACTACACACCATTAGTAGGTGCGGAAGTAGAAGTTTCTAGAAAATTCAAAATTTTTAAATTTTGCATTTAGTTAGTTTATACCACTATGTCCTAGTTAACATTTAAAGGTAGGAGATAATTAGCATTAAAATATGTATGAACAGATTAATAAGAGTAATTTAAATAAAAACGTAAAAATGTTTAAGCATTTTTGAAAGAAAAATGTAGATATAAAATAAATATGTAACATAAGGGATAATATTTAATCAAAATTAAAAAACTTTTGAAGACAAAGGTACTTTAAATCATCACTCAAATCACACAATCACATACATATGTGAACATTTATTTATATATTTTTTTCATCCACTTTCCATAAGAAGGGAGGATGTTTTATTTTTAAAAGATTACCAAGAAATGGGGGAGATTTTTCATATTTATAACAAAGGTTTGTGTTTTCTTCTATTTGTGTTTTTCTTAATCAGTTATATAAATATAGAAATATAACAAACTTTTGGAAAGTTTTTGGTAAATGTGTTGCTGAATACCCAACATATACGAGTAACACGATTGTTTAGATCATCTTTAGTGGCATTTTTGTATCTGGAGAGCAGAGGAGAAGCTTCTCCCAAAGCAGCTATTATATCATTAGTAAATTTCTTTCTTCTGTCTTTAATGAATTGTCTCTTCCTGCCAGTAAGTCTCATTTCCTTTTCATCCGATAATGTACTTTTATCCTTGCCATTAAGCAAGTGCTAAAAATCTCAATTGGTTGTCATAGTTACTCCACAAGAAGAAAATACACAATCTTCTGGTAGAGATGGGAGCATGGATAAAAACCATGACCAGAGCTTCTGCATGGTGACCAGCAGAGCCGTTCCATCTCTGACATGGATCATCACTGGTACATCTGGGTGCCACACCTTAGTCTGCGGCACACAGAGAAGCATGCGGCCCCGCGGCATTCCTGCACCGACGTTTGGGCGTTTACCACCTCTGTGCTTCTTGTCCGTGACATGGGGACAAAGCAGTAACCTTTGGCTGATCCGAACCACATCCACCGGTGCTGAGATGAAGCCGCACCCATGGCACGCTATTTATAAAGGCCCTAACCCGTCTGGGACGGCTTTTGTGCACGTCTGATTTTAGATGTGCTTTAACTTTGGTCTGAAACTCAAAAAAGTTTGTTGTAAGTTTAGACGAAACCATTTTCTGGCCTTGGTTTTTAGTTAAGAAGAAATAAAACCCTAACAGCTCATTTGAAGTTATTAAATGACCAAATTATTAACTGGAAAAAAAATTAAAACAACAATTTATCAATATATATAGTCACTACTGAGAAGCTGTTTAAAGTGGACACTTGTTAGATATTTTTTAGCATTACATTTGCAAGTTTAAATCATGCATCCATAACAGATGAAGGTCTTTTTTTTTACTTTTTATTTAAATTAACTTAATTTATATCATATTTAAATGCAATTTTAAAAATAAAAACAATTTAAAATGTGCAAGGGACCAAGGATGGATCTTTGAGGTTCACCACATTAAATTTTGTGGACCTTAGAGAAGTGTCCATGTTTGCTATTGAGTTTCTCCCCATAAAAGTCATACAATAAATATTTATTGAAAAAATAGGACCCAGGAAGTAATGTCAGACTGCAGGAGTTTAAACAGATGAGTGAAAAAAACTGTCTTTGAAAAAAATACACCTGGTGATGACATTAAAACATTTTGAGAAAATGCATATTTACCTCAGACAATAAAGCCAATAACAAACCACTAAAATAAAAGCATCAAACTTTTAAAGCACAGAATAATAAATAATGGTTAAATTTACTTAAAAGATTAATTTGTGAAAGAAAATGAATGTAATTTAGATAATAATATTTGTAATATATATTTATATATATTATAATAATATTTTTCTTAAAATTTGAGTTTGTTTTTATAGTAATTGTGTCTCCTGAAATAGCAAAAAAAGTATTTTGTTTAAATTATGTCTAGAGGTATATTAGACTCCCTTAAATGCTGAATGAATTGTGCATCCCATCAATTTTTGAGTAATTAGACACTAAAGATTACTGTCAAGGCTTGGAATTTTTTTTAAAGAAATACATTACTTTTCTGTTGTGCAAAATGTCATTTAACAACAGCAACATATTTTTTTTTTTTTTGAAGGATCCACCCATCAAAAGTTGTGTGTTCCGTGACTCAACATTCAAACAGTTTTACCGTATTTGCATTAAATGTTTCTTTTGCACCAAATAGGTTGAAGTTTCCCACAATGAAAAGTCATTGTTTGCCCTCACGGTTAAAGCATGAACAAATGTGAAAGTATATTGAAATGCCTGCAGATTTTTATCGTTCTTTGAACTCAAAGTGTGCCTCTGACAAATCTTTAAGTCCCATTGCTGTGATCTCACCTGAAATTTGACTCTCATTCTACACGAATAACCCATCCAAAGCATTTTATTTGGATTAATAAAAAGAATATTTTGAATAAATACGTGGAATCGTTGTTTTGCATACAATTTTATGTAAAGATGGGAAGAAAGGTGTATATTTTTGTTATAAAACATAATTTTCTCTTTCTTTTGCAGCATTATGAGTACAACTGATCCTCCCTCCTACCTCGAACAAGGTACATCTAAACCTACTTGAACATTTACAGTCACCCCCAATGGGTCTGGAAAGAAATAACAGTTCCACTAAAAATCCTGCTCTTCTTCTCTCCCTTTCCCATTCACCTCATCTAAATGTCCAGGCACTGGAGTGAAGGTGTACCATCTTCACACCCCATTCAACCCCCATGTTCCACAGGAGCCTCAACAGGCACCTCAACAGGCAGCAGTTGAAAAACCCAGTAATGTCCCACTTGTTTCTAGCCTCAATGTCAAATAAAATCCGCCTTTTGTCTTGATGTCTCTTTTTTCCTCCCCTTTGCCTCTATTAGGGTTCACGGCCCCTGAACAAATGCAGGGGTCCCACCTGGAGGCTGAAACAGGCAAAAAAAACTATGTGAAATACGATGTGGGCTTGGGCCGCAGTCCCGGCATGACGAATTGCTCTACGTGCCATAAAGATGTCGAAACCGTCGTGACTTACAAGGCCGGGACCTACGCCTGGCTGATGTGCTTACTCTTCATCTGCTGCGGGTGAGTCCACCTGAGCACCAGCAGGAGAACACAAATGATTCTGTTTGAGGGAAAAAAATTAAGGAAATGAAAGATATGAGTACCTCTTGCAGCAATTGAAGCCAGTTTTCTGCTTTTTCACTGTTTGTGAATGAATTTGAGTTACTTCGCTGGCTGAGATGATCCTATGTGGTCTTTTATTTTGAAAGGAAGTCCTGTCAAAAGTCATAAACTATTTCATATTTTGAAAAAAAAAAAGCTATTTTCCCTTCACGTTCACATTGTATTATTTTATTTAAAAAATTCAACTTGAAAGCAAAGGAATGAGAAAAATATTTTATTAGAAAGCTGGAAATAAATTCAGACAGGGATTAAGCAACCAAAAAAAAGAATTAAAACAAAGCCAAACATGGTCATCAGATTTTGGGGATTTGAATAATAAAAAAAACCTTAAAGTAAGCCCTTCAGAGTTTTTAGTGATTTATCACATCAAAAACGGAAATTGGGGTGAAAAAAATATATATATATACATATATATATATTTTGCGTCCTAAGTTATACTTCAGAGACCATTTTCCCAGAATGCTATGTGTGGCTCCACGTTTGTTCTAGTCTCACTCTCTTAGTTCAACGGTCTGCTCCTTCTTTGTGGCTCTTTGGCTAAAGAAAACTAAAAAGTTTTACATTTAATGAATAACTGCAAAGTATATAAATAGTACAGACTTTATTCAACTCATTTTGATTAATTTTTGCACCAAAGAAAATCAATTAGAGTTGACACAGCACAACCACATACAAGGCACACTAAATTATTAGGTAGAGTCTCCATTTTTGGAGAAATGTAATTGTTCTTGAGAGCATCTTATAGTTCAAAAATTAGCTCTGAATTTAACTTTGATTAGTTAGATGTACAAAGTTCTGGCTGAGATGCAACATAAGCAGTAAAACAAACAGTTTTGCTACATTGAGAGGGTTTTATGTTGATGTTTATTTCTCTTCATGTTTACTTCTTATTTATGCATAAAAACCTTTATATTTATCATAAAAGTATCAATAACAAGCATACAAATTAATGTCTTATTTTTCTAAATTGCATTTTAATGAGATATTGTATTAATTGTGATACGTTGAGTAATTTCTTAGATTTTGCTAACGTTAGCTTTAAGATGCAAACATTTTTATCATTTACCCACCATCTTAAATTTGGTCCATACATTTTTGACATGGTGTAACTTTATAGTAAAAAAATGCTTTTTAACATATGTGGCGTTTTTTAAATACATCAAATAAAAAACAATAAATGAATTATTCTCACTATAGACTTCGGAAAATTAGCTAAACTTTTCCCGCCAAAAGTGGTTTGGAGATTTCATGGAGGCAGCCATTTTGAAAAAATGTGTCTGTAAGAAATGTCTGTATCTTAGTTGTATTAATTTAATGTTTGGTGCGTTTCTGCTGCAGGTTGGTTCTGTGCTGCTGCCTGATCCCATTCTTCATGAACAGCTTCAAAGATGCTCACCATTCGTGCCCCTACTGTCACAAGGTCCTGCACATCGAGAAGAAGAAATGCTGCGAATGACAGGGAGGAGGACAAAGTAAAAAATAGAAAAATAACCTGCAAATGTTGTCATTCACCAACAAAAAAAGAAGAAAAAAACAGACAGAAATACCATCTTTTAACACTGAAAGACACATATAAATACAATTATTTTTATGGACGCTGTAATCTACTATAAGAATGAATCATCTCCATGCTGCATCATGTTTTCCAAAACATTGAGAGCAATTGTGCTTGCGGGGAAACGGGTTAAAGAACACCACTTGCACTTTCATAGTTTTTTTTAACTGTTACATTGTCAATATTTACATTTAGAATGAAGGGCTTGTACATAGACTGTAGTTTAAACCCCCTTTCAGGGCGACATTTTTGAAGCAGACCAGAGCTTCATCATCGGCCATTTTTCCTTCTTTGCACAAGTACTTTAGTTTTGCTTTATTTTGTTACTTTTTCTGGTTCTAAAAAGGAAACACAACACAAAAAAAAAATAAATGTGTAATATTTATTGGATGTCAGCAAGAAAGCTACTCTGATGGAAGATTGGAGGATGATGGATGATTGAAGATGCATGAAGATCAACATGGTTGGACATTTGTTTACAACAGAACATATAATACAATAATGACTTTTAAATGATTCAAATAAAAACCAAATATAAAACATTTTATTTAAAAAAAAAACCTTTATTTTCTTTTTTTTTCAAAAATCAGTTTTTTTTCTTTTAGAAGCTTGCAAAATACTTTGATGCTGCTCATCAACAGAACTGAGTTCCGTTATTTGCAATGATTAATTATTTTAAAGAAAGCATTGTTGCTCCTATTAAATATGATTCTGTTAAATAAAAGTGTTTTCTGCAGTTTTTATTTTATATGAAACCATTCATGTACCTCCACCAGCTCCAACTATTCAACAAATGTTTGGAGGTTTAGGCCTGGAATAAATGTAAATATGTTGCAATAAATCTAATTCTACATGGAAAAAGTACTAAAATACCCAAGTAATGTTGCATTATTTTAGTTTTCAGATGAATCCTTTGTTTTTTGTGGTGCTACAAACCCACTTTTTCCACACATGGACAGACAGAAGTCAACTTTTACAGGTCTCTCTTGATTTTTTATAGAAAATTTTATTCAACATACATTTTTCCAGCAAAAAGGCAATATACAGGAATAGTTGTCGTACACTGCTGCTACACAGAGGAGTTCAAACTGGAGAAGATCAAATTAAGGTTGTGATTCTGCAGGTCATCCTTGAACTAAAGTAGTTAGCTTTTTTTTCCTTGAAACAAAGAAACCACCGCAGCTCCTTTCTGAAAGAAAAATAATTCAAATGTAACAGAAAAAAATGTTTTAATGGTACATCAGGAACGCAAAAAAAAGAAAAAGAAAAAAAAACCTACACACAAAAAATATGAACACCTGTCTCCTTCTGTACCCAACAAGAATGGCGTGTTTTCTCTTTAATTTGTACACGTTCAGTTTTAAATATACAATTCTTAAATGTCTTTACAGAGCCACCTATGCGCTATAAGGGGTTGCATTCCATCTGTGCTTTAAAAGAAAAAAAGAAAACTCATCTGGAGGGGTTAGGTGTTTCTTACAATGCTGGTTTTGGCTCAAAAAAAAAAAAAAAAAATCCCCAAACCTGCAGGGCTGAAGCTCTGCCCAAGCACAGCGCAGTTCCTGCTTACAACCACCAGGGAGCGACAGACTTAGGAGATGGAAGCTTGTGTTCATGCTTGAGTCAAACAGGAATGACTGGGGAAAAAAAGAAAAAAATAAAGGGGAGGAAAGGAAGTTAAAGGGGCTCTGACTGAGCATGTGCGAGCGAAGGAGTATGTCTGCCAGTCCTGAGAGGTTCTAATTTAAGTGCCAATCTTAATTATTTCATTTTAAAACCTTTTTGTCAGATTTTTTTATTTTTTACTTTTGTACACATCTGCATAAACACAAAAGCTTATTTCTCCTCCAATCCAAGTGTGAGAGACTTGTGTAAATACTGTTACAGGTTGGGAGCAGAAACTTCTGAAGCAGCAAATCTGCGGCGCCGAGCGAGCCTCAGAATGGGTGTCAGTTCTGCCAAAAACAAAACAAAAAATTTAAAAATGACATCTTTTATCAGTTAGTCCTACCATTTGTTTTTATTAAACTCTGCACACAGCAGTATGATTCCTCATTAAACAACTTTATTTAAAATCAATCCCCCAAAACTCATAGGGGTGGAAGGGGAGGAGGGAGGGGGGACAAAACGTGGTGAGTGAGGCGAGAAAAAAAAAAAAAAAAAAAAAACTTCCATCTCAGTTCCACGTAAAATCCATGTTCTCCCACTTCAGGACAGACGAAAAAAAGAAAAAAGTAAAGCAGGCAGCCAACTTAACCAGGAAGCCAGAGAGGGAAAGGGCTGGGGGAGGGGCTTAAAAAAATGTACAACAAAAATCAACAGTCAGGAGGTGGTTGGTGCCGTTTATTTGAAGTATAATCCGTCAGCTGCAGCGAGATCCCGTATCACTGAAGACATAGTGCAGGCGCGGCGCCGTCCAGGTGTCCGGGGCAGAGTGTTAAAGTGATGAATCCACACGCGTACAAGCACACCCAAAAACTATCTCTGGCACGCACACACACGCACGCACGCACACAGTTGCGCGCGGTTGGTTACAGTCCGTGGTTAGGGCGGGGGTTGGATAACGCGGGGAAGGAAGCGGAGAGGGGAGGACAGGCTGCTTTAGTTGTGAATCTTGATTGCTTTCTCCAGGTAGGTGTAGCGGCCTCTCTTTGGAGCTTTGTTGAAATGATCCAACCCTAACCAGGGGCGCGGGTGGGACATGTTACCTGAAGAAAAACAGAAAAACTAAAATTATTTAAAGTCGAGAAACGGCGTCTCTTCTGAAGGAAAAACCCACTAAAACTAAGCAGGAGTTGTAAAGACCAACTCCGACAAAAATTGTATTTTTTTGTGCTTTCAACATGTTGTGTTGGCATTTTTCTGATGATGCACGACAAATAATTAAGAAAATTAGAATAGCCTTTCTGACAGTGAAAAAGATCATATTTGAGATGCAGAAAATATGCTGGGCGGATCACAAGCTCCGCCCCATTCTGATGCATCCACTTTTAGCCGAATAGATCCATGAACATATTCGTTTTCCTTGTCTGAGCTGGTATCTGGATTAAAACTGTAAGAGGGGATTGCTCCGATATTGCTCGCCATTTCTCTTGGCCCGCTAATGGTAGGTTGGGCTGTGAGGGGCTGTATGCAAGTTGGAGAGAGTGTAAATACAGAAGAAAGAAAGAGAGGCGGGATTTGTCTACGTCAATGATCACACCCACAACTTAGAGGTGAATTTACAATTAATTAATTACTGCCGCTCTTCAGTAACTGTGTCTTAGAAAATGACAGATTTTTAGATTTAGAATAAAGACCAGGGCTGTCTATGTTAAAGCACGCAATTAATGAAATAATAATAAACCTGGTGAAGCAGCAGTCTTTCGCTTTGTCTGGGACAGTTCAGGCTTCCATGATTTGCGTTAAAACACTTGCTTGGTTATTATCCCACTTTTACCAGTCACTTAGAAAATAAATAAATATTCAACTGGTTTTAAGTACTTTATTCTCGACATTTTTTCCGTCTTTTTCACAAAAAGCGGATCATTTGATCCATGGTCTGACGAGTTGTCACGGTAACACGACAACAGCCTCGACTGGAGTAGCAAAGGACAGTGATATAAATGCTGATTGTCAACGATAGGTTAAATAAAAAAAAGAAGTTCAGAGAGAAAGTTCACCTCTTACCACTTGTTTTTGTCTAGAAGATGAAGCAAAAGTTCGTTTTAAAGAAGCCTGCACAGTAATATAGGACTTTTGGGCTATGAGACCGGAACTTTTTTCTTTAAGGTGTGTATCATAGACGTATATTGTGAGTTCACATCCAACAGCCAATCAGAATTGAGAATTCACCTGGACCATTTAAGAATTGTTTATGTCAGGATCTTTGTTTTCTTGGAGAAATACTGCAGACACTAAAGTCTTTACAGTTCTGCTCATCTTACTGTTGATGTGTTTTGTGCTCAGAAGTCACACTTCAGAGTTACCTTTTGATAAAATTTAACTAGGGAAACATTGTGATTAATCTGATTAATTTCTTTAATTGATTGACAGCATTACTAAAAACAGCACAACAGATAAAAAATGATGGAAATGACACCTTAACGTGATGAGATTTTTCATATAAAAATAAACTCAAAGTAGATTTTTAATCTTAAAATAATAATGTGCTTCCATCACTGAGCTAAAACCAAACCCAGTCAATAATAATTTAGATTTTCATCTTGTTAGCTCAGTAGAGTCCGCAAATACCTGGCTGTGGTTCAAAGTCCTTCAGGTTGACCTCATACTCGTCTTCATTGATGTACTGATGCCGGCCCATCATCACAATGGCAAATTTGAACTGGAAACATGTAAAAGAGACATTGTTCCTCAAATCCATCCCACAACACTTCATTTTAGGCTGCTATTTTAACATTTTTGTTCAGTTTAGATTTCATTTTTATTTCTCTTAACCTTCTACATTGGGGCTTTAGCTTTAAATTTGTTCAACTTTCAGTGAATTCTGAAGTGGAGAAAAACTTTTTGCTGATATGCAACATTTTACTATAGTGAAGTCTGTTCCAGAGAAAAGCAGCTTTTCTCTGTGTCCAAATCAGCTGATTCCCATTGACTGTAAACGGTTGAAGAGTTACGGTATGTAAAAGGGTTGTACAACACTGGTGATTTCTCTGTTGTTGAGGGTTGTAAAGTGCTTTATAATAAAGTTTATTCATTCATACACTTGAAGGAAAAGGATGAGACTGAAGGAAAGTTCCATTAATTCTAACATGAGACATGTTGCTCTGAACAACAATTGCTACTCAAAGATTTATTTGCACTTAAAGATTTTAAAGCCATTTCAGCAAACCTATCGTGGGGTTTTAAGGAAAACTGCTATCAAAGCTCTAAAAAAAAGGTGCTGCACCTTTTCAAACTCTTTCTCCTGGATGTCCAGCATGGTCTGGATCCTCCTCATCACCTCCCGAAACGGCTCGCCCTGCACAGAGGAGGCATAAATCAAACGAACAACACAACAGGAAGGGGCCCAACTGCTTCAACAGCTGCTGTTGCACCTGTCTGATCTTGAGCAAGAAGGGAATCCCGAATGTGCCAAAGACTTCCTTGTGGAAGTGGGCGACGGGGATTAGCATTTCCGTGTCTTTGTCCAAATCTACCTGGTCCAAGGGAATCTCCTGAAATGAAATAAATAAATAAAGCATCATAAGTTTGGTCAAACAGAAGCCACAGAGACCTCTAGTGGTGGAGGGAGACAGACAACAGTGACTCAGCCTAAAATGAGCTGGAATTTTCCTGAGTAGCTGCTGAAGCAGAAACATCCAAAACCAAACATCCATCATGGACTCTTACCTCTATTCTGAAGGTGCGGCTTGCAGCAGGAGATAAACATTCTAGCAGCTCGTCCTCCTGGTGAACCCCAATGATTTTATAGCTTACTATCTCTAACAGCCTGTAGAGAAATGAAGAGAATTCCTAAAATTATCATCATGGACGGAGAAAATGACAAACTTCTTCATTTAAACTTAACTGAAACAGTTGAAGTCAAAAGTAAATTTAGAAATGAAGAGACTCTGGCAATTACAGCTCACAAAAATGACTGTTTTTTCCCAAACTCGTCAAGTTTGTAAACATTTATCATCTCGTCTTTAGGAGATGGCAGACTGAGCCATCTTAGTAAGAAGATTTAAGAAGAGCTCTGTAGAGCATTTCAAATCTAAAAAGATTGCTTTTTGAATCTTTAATTCCTCATTTTCCCAAACTGAGGATGCTCAGATCTCCACAAACTTCCAAAATGCGTGTTCTCGAAAAAGTGTGTTCAAACTAGAAAAAGAAAAAAAAAGGAGGGGCTTCTTGTTCTTCTGTTTACTAGTGCATGCCCACACCTAAAGTAGAAAGAGGTTTGGTGCAAAATGTAGAAACGGTGCAAGTCTCAATCGAGAAGGACCTGGTGACAGACAAGATGCAGCTGAAAGTCATTAGCCGGAAGGAAGTCCAGAACTGGAATCCCTCACGCCACACATTTTGGTAGAAAAAGACTAATATAACCAGTGACCCTAACATTTACATTTTTTTACACTTTAACCTTTGAACCTTTAAGACATCAGGTGTTTCTGTCAGAACCTACAATCTGCAGAGAAAAGCGGTTTAGCACTGGTAAAGCAGCACTTTAAAGCGTCATTTCAACGGTATGCAACACATTACTAATTTAAGGTGTTATATTGTTCTGCGACAGAATAAGCTGATTCACGTTGATTGACAAACTTGCATTTAATCTGATCAGAACATTACAATGCAAAACTGCAAGATGAGGTAATTAAGTAGGGGGTTGGGATTATATACATTTGCTTCTTCCCACTCCTTTTCAAGTAATCAAACTCTAGCTGACTTTAGCTAAACATTACTAGATCTAATGAATAAAATGTAACATAAGTGTGTCTTTGTTTGTTTTCCATTTTCTAATCGACGCATTTAATTTTGCTGAATTGAAAAATGTGTGTTTTGTCCTGTATTTTTCACAATTTATGCTTGAAACGAGTCAATCAATCAATGAAACACAGAGGCCAAAATGTACTAGCATAGACTTTCATTGAAGGTGGCCACTCATACACTTGTTACCAAGGGCAATGTGAACGTAGCCTTAAAGTTGGAGCAGCAGATAAACTGTTTACCGCACTGAGCGACTATTACACTGAAATGTCACCAAACTGGATTAGAACAGTGAGCCTGGTTACCTGAGCTTCTCAGAGCTGCTCTCAGACAACTCCACCGCCTTTTTACATTCTTCCAACAGGTCCCGCACACAGCCGTGCTTGTCAGGGTAGAGGGTGATCTCCTGCAACAAACACACTTGAAGCTGCTGTTCCTGTGTGTTTTTGAATGGTCGTTCTCTGTGTGTGTTTACCTCCTCTCTGAACTGGCTGTTGAGCCATATGGATTTAAAACTCCTCCTGTTTTCAAAGTCTGTTATCTTCATCTTTAGCTGCAGACAACAGAAAAGGACCACCAACATTTTCATTTGTTTGGTCTTCACCTCGTTTCTAAACAGAATGGAACACTTATTCCTGTTTGCTCACTTCAGATGTTGTTTTTAAGAACTTCTGATAGAACACGTTTATAGCTAAATTACATCCTCTGTATAATATCTACAATTGGTTTAAAATATATTTGTACACTAGATTTCATGTAGGAACCATTCAAATGTGATATTGATTTTCCATTTACCCAGAACTGTCAAAAGTAAAAGCTAAAAAAAAAAGATCAGACACCAACTTTAGCCTTGTCTGACTTAACACGGAACAGACAAATAAAAAAACAAAACACTGTTGTTAAAACTACTATTTTCTATATATAATCCAGTTAGAAAAATGTTATTAGCAACATCCACGTAACATTAGAGAGCTGGTTACTGAATATATGTGTAATAATAGTGTATGAGAACAAGTGTAGCAATAAATCCATATTTTGAATAAAGACTTTTTTATGCAGCTTTGTTTTATTTCAAAGTTTGAGTATTAGGGCCAAAAAATCATAAATTTAAGAGATTTAAAGTTATGAATTTACAACTTTAAAACATGTAAACGTATTACTTTTTACTTGTAAATTTACAAGATTTATAGTTGTAAATTTACAAATTTGTGACATAAATTTGTAACTTTTAATCTCATAATTTACCAGATTTAAAGTTATAAATTTATGACTTTGAAACTCGTGAATTTACGACTTTTAATCTTGTACATTTACAAGTTTTTTTCTGGTAAATGTATTAGATTTAAGTCATAAATAAAATAAGATTCTGTTTGTAAACTGGCCCGTATACTGAGTCTGTTTCCTCACTGGTTATTTTCAACAGAAAGAAACTTTCCAAATATATTTGTTTTAATCAACTATGTTAGCTTAACTTAGCAGTCGGAGAAGCTGTTTTAACAAAGCAGTGGATACATTTTTGACCGAACAACTTGACTTGTGTCAAGAATCAGTCAGATGTGGTGAAGAGAATCTAGTGGTTTTCTCAAAATAAAACTTTCTTCAAAATCAGTTTATGAACATCTTTTTAAAAGTAAGTTGTGTTTTTTTTCCTCTGCAGCCCGGTATCAATCTGCATCCTGAGGGTCAAAGTAACTGCTGTGATGAAAGAAAGTTTGCATGAACTTCCAATGTCTTCTTCAAAGCGAATAATAAACCTTTCTGCTCTTAAAGATGAGCTTCAGTGCAGACGAGTTCAGTCCTTCATATTTGAAGATTCCACAATTCACTGACAAAAAACTGTATGTATATGTATATATATATGTTTCACAACAGCAGCAGATAACTCTATAGATGAGGTGCCCCCCCTACCTGCTGGTAATAAAGTTTCTTGGGCTGCCGAGGCTTGAAGAATTGCAGCAGGTCTCGCAGCGTTCCCTCATAGTTGTGTCTGAGAGGATTCCCTGGACCGTCCCTGTACCTGGCCACCACACCACCAGGCAGGGGGAGGGAGGGGGGACAGGACAATGAGAGGAGGAGGAGGAAGGGAGGGGTTGGAAACGGAAGGTAAGGAGGAGGAGGAGACAAAGGTGAGGAGGCAGAGCGGGAAGAACAAAAACACAGGTGGAGGGGGGACAGGTTACGCAATATTTCTCATTTCAGAAAGCAGGAAGAGGAAATGATCATTTACTCAAAAATAATGTGTGTGTGATTGAGACAAGCCTCCTACCCCTGTGACTTGAAGAACTGCAGCAGCATGGGATCTGTGTTTAACCTCTGTGCCACTGTTTTGGCCACCTGACGGAACAAAACACCCGTGACTCTTTTGTCTCGTTCAACACGCTTATTCGTTTGCTGAGCCTTATATTAGAGATACATTCAAAAAGTGTAGAAAACGCAGCAGAAGAGGGTAAACTGACTTGTACCTGAAAATAGTTCATGCGGTTGGAGAGCGTGACCACGAAGCCAGGGTCGTTGTGGATGGTCTTGTCACAAAAAATGACGTCAACCCGGTGGTAGAGATCCCGGAAGTAGTCTTTTGCTGTAGGCAGCTCGCTATTGTCATTCTCTGGGTCGTCTCTGTGGAGATGGAGGAACGTGTTAAACGCCCCGTAAGCAGACAATGACAACAACATCACAGTAAACAGAAGAGGAGGAGCAAACGGGGAAACGAGAGTAGAGAACATTTGTGGATCACTTAAAGCATTATATTTCACTTAAAGGTGAAACATACTTTACATAACCAATCAACTAATTTATTAAAATAATGATAATCAACATCAGCCCAAAAATATTGAAATGTTCCAGAAAGATTTTTTTTCTGCTTCCAACCACAAAAATGATGGTGCTCCGTCAACTTCAAAGACAGAAACATCCAATGACAAAAAACAGACGTACAGCAGCAATTTAAGACTTCAAAATGCTTGAGATCTAAGAACTGCAGGAAAGGAAAGATTGGAGAAAAAAGTCAAGACGTCTGAACCCCAACAATCTTTGGAGGACAGATGAGCTGTAGAAAACATTCATCTGCAACTAAACTAAACATCTTCAGCAACGATGCAGAAAAAAAGCCTTTATAGTCATTCCTGAATGTAAACAAAGAATTTCTTAATATAAAGCCCCAAAACTCCAGTGTTTAAATTTGTAAAACTTATTACAACGAAAGACATCCAGACCAGATTATTTTGGCCCCGATCAGATTAACTCAATTTGAGGGATCTGCCAATACCTAGTCAAGCTCAAATCCTTCTGTATCACATTCAAAAACAGGAAAATTAAAAAAAAAACAGATCCAGGATGTCCCAGATTTTTATTTTTTAAATCTTCTTCAATCATTTAATGCTTAAACTGATTATTTCTATGAAGTAGCTTTAACAATCAAGTAAAATAGACTATCGACTAGAAAAATAGTCAGCTATTAACTAGTAAGGTAGGTGATCATTCGTCATGTGAGAACGTTTGGAGCTTTAGTGTCTTCAGGACATTTGTAATCATATGTGATTCATGTCTTCACAAAAATGTTATAACTTAATGAGGACTTTCTTTAAACTGTTGCTGTGGCATGAATATAATGAGTTTTTGTGACTGGCTCGTATATATGGAACCATTTATTTGCGTTGGTTGCCCGCAGCACAAAGAGAGTAGTTTTTATTAAAACAAAACGTAATCCTTTGCATTTTGAAATGCCTTGATAAACCAATAGAAACGCTAGGTGTCCCAAAAAAAACAACAACAAACAAACAAACAAAAAAAAAAGAGTAAATGAGTCCTGAGATTTGAATCTGTGAATATCTTGCAAACTTTATCAAACTGTTTTTGTGCGTCTCCTACTGAAACTGGAACCATATTTCACTGGGCTTTATGGCAACAAAATGTCCTGATCTGCTTATGATATGCAGACTTCTAGTTGAATATTTATCTGTAAATAAGAAAGATAAGATTCAAATATATTGTGCTAATCATAATAAAATAAATATCCAATCCTTGATTGATCACATAGTTTTAGACTATCGGAATCACTTGTGTATCAATTTCCGATTGAGTGATCTAATCGGGAAATTCCCAATTAAAACAGTTTTAAAACTTAAAAAAAATGTTAAAATTTCAAACCTAAAACAAGAATCCGTCTGGGAGTTCGAATCAATGCGTTTGTCACACATTTACAACTTTAGGCCACAAAGGGGAAGAATCAAAACGTAAAAACTCAACAGAAAATCTTCCACAAATCTGAAACGCAATGTAAAAAGAACATTCACCGGAGTCTCCAAAACAACCAAAACACCACATTTTACTAGATCTGATGGCATTGATCAGGATGAGATGAAGAACCCCAAGCTTACTTCTGGAATACGATGATGTCCCCATCCATGAGCTCATCCAGGGCCTTGTCCAGAGAGACATCGTAGTCCTGTATCCGCTCCGTTAGGTTGGGCTTTACTTCCTGTAAACCCGACAGGAATAAAGAGAGGGTTAACCAGCGGTCAGTCGGATCGTTTTTGAGCTTCAGGAAGCAGATTTGTGTGATACATAGTGCAAGCAGAGTTAAAATATTAGCTCACCTCATAGAGGATAAGGCTATTTTCCTGCTGAAACCCTGCTCTCTCACACATGACTGGCAGCAAGTCTCCTGGAGGATCAGGAAAAGGATAAACCTTTAGTCTCCATCAAAATAAAAGCTTTACATCCAATATGTCTGTAGAAACAAACTAAAAGAGAGAGCTCTTACTTATTTTACAGGATATAGGTGTATAGATATGTCCACAATAATTTAAGCTTCTGGTTTTGGGGTCGTACATCTTCAGGAACAACATGACATCGTCTGCACAACAAAAACAGAGAAGACACATTTCGACAAGTTCACAAAATTTACTGAAAAATTTAAGCAGAAAGTAAAAATATGAAGATTAATGTGCAAAGCTTTAACATTAGACAGAATGGACAACTATTGAAACTATTAGCACCTCCCACAGTCTCAACAGCTTTGGGCCACAACTGTAATTTAAAGCTGAATTTCTAGTCATTCAAGCTGCATAATGAAACTGCTAACATAAAACACGACTCTATACATTTCTGTATGTGCTCCCAAAAAAAAGAATAAATAAATACATTTTAATGACATTTCTGAGCTTGTAAAGAAGTGGTCCTCAACTTTTATTAGGCCACAAACCGGTTAAATGTCAGATTTTATTTAAAGCTTTCAATTCCCTTAAATTGTAAAATATTTGCACTCAATTACAACTTAATCTTATTGATTTCATGTCAAGCCCATTTAAATGTGATGTTGATTTTCAAGTTCAGCCTCGTCTGACTTTTAAGAACATTAAGTCAAATGATAGTACTGGAGTTTTCTTAATATAATAATAGTTTATGCAACTTCATTAACAGCATCTTTGTTGATGGCTGCTTATTCTGCAGACCAGGCTTAGTATGGAGAAACATCATCACAAAAAATTCATATTTCAAATAAAAACATTTTTTTTTCTTGAAGTCAACGGATTTACTTCTGCAAAAACAAACTTTCTGGGGGAGAAAATCTGGTATTTTTTACAAAATGAAACTTAGGTCAGAATCAGATAAAACAGAAATAATGCAAGTTATGGATCTTCTGTCTACAGCGTTGAGGTTGGGAACAGCTGTTGTGATTACATTTGGTGAAAGCAAACATTAACATTTTTTTTTTAAAAACTCACGATCTTTGTCAAACTTGGGTAATGTGGCCACACTGTCAGCCAGTCCTGGATCCACCGTCTCCAGAAATATTGTCCAGGGGTTCTCATTGTCACTCAAGTCGATCATCTGAAAACATCCACAAAAGAGTTTATAACGGGTCCAATTGTCTGATTTTCCTTAGTTTATTTAATCACATATGAGTTCCATTTAAAAATACAATTAAATAAAACCTAATTTTCATACATTGCTCATGTTTTTTGTTACACACTTTCAAAATGACAACATCAGCTTTACCTTAAACAGAAATCCCAAAGCTGTTTACACTCCCACAGAACAAAAGCACATACCGACTTGTTGCAGTCGGCTTCGTAGTCGAGCATCGCGGGTCGCTTCGTCCCGTTGCTGCGAGCCTGCATGGGCCACAGCCTCATCTGGTCCTGTGGGAAACCCTGCAGCACATCAACACAACTTTTAACAGTTGACCTTAAACACAAAGGCCAGCACTTATGCTTTCCTACGACATGGAAATAGAAAAAGCACACATCTTAGAGCTTTCAGTCTCAATTCAGAGTGGAGGAATCTGTGTTTCTGGGACAGAAAAACAGTTACACTACAGCACCGTTATCCAAACCTATATTTCTAATAAAAATGTTTTAATTTGAAAGTTACAGCTCTAAAATATTAGCCTTTTATTTATTTTAAAAATACAAAATGATCTTGCTCCAACTTTCCCATAAATGAACACTGATGTACTAAAAATCCTCTGTCCTTCTACACAAGTCTCACCATGGTTTGGGAGAGGTTCTGGACAAATTCCTGCAGCGTGGAGCTCTTCAGGACTTTGAAGACCGTGTACTTCACTTTCTCCTCATCGTACATGTCGTTGCCCTGGTGACCACAGAACTGGTCTTCCATCACAATCTAATCAGAAAAAGAAAAGAAAAACATTAGCAAAACTGCCTCTTATTAATATTTAGCTCACAAAAATAGCAACAAAAAGAAAACCCAATGAAACATGATTTATTAAGCATATTATAGTCAGATATAGTGAAAAGTACCTCATATATGCTTTATTTGTAATTAATCTGACTTTATTGCTGAACTGATCATACCTTTCATAAACCTTGATCTAGTCAACAGTCATCCAGTGTTTTTGCAGAGGACTGAAAAAGCAACATAAACAGTCCTCTGACAGGCTGCTGACAAACAGCGGTAACGCCATATTGACTTTTAAAAGACACCATTTTTGTTTTCCTTTAGAGAGCAAAGACGCAGCGGAGAGCTGCAGCTATGAAAGTGCAGCAAACTGGAGCTGCAGATCAGCTGAGCAACCAGAGACCCACTCAGCAGGGAGGGGAAAGAAATGGAGAGGAGAAGATCAAGCGCCAAATCATCGACACAAATGATCAATAGTGCAAATGTCGAAGCAGGTGGAGATTTGGGTGTCGAGTGTGACGAATAAATATCATTTCTGGGTTCAGTTATTATCACGTCGGGGATGCCAGGAGCAGAAATGTTTAATGCGCCTTATTTAGTCCTGAGTAGCATCAATATTTAAAGCCGATCCAGCAATGCAGGCTTTGTGTGAAGACAAAAAAACTGAGCGGTCGTGCTTTTTCTCAGCTCTGGTTCACTGAATTGTTTCTTAAAGATGCAAAAACAAAATCAGAAAAACTAATATTTTATCATGAAGTACAACTAATGGGTAGTTTAGACAATAATTTAAATTGACAGGATCAACAGTGCGTGATGTATGGGATCAATTTTGTTTGCTCCAAAGCTGAAAAACATCAAGTCAGTTTTTTGTATTTGAGAACTGCTTCACATTGGTGAATTCTATTGATTTATACGTCACATTTATCGGATCTTTAGGGAAAACCTCTCTGTAATAAAGCTTTTTTTCTTGCATTTTTCTATTCATTCCGCCTCTAACCGTCTACACACACCTGCAGTGCACAATCAAAGCAGCTCTCAGACCAATTAAACTGTGTTATGATCCAACCCAGCAGACCTTTGATAATGTTTGACGCAAGAGCAGCTTTACATTTCAGAACGACCGTCGCAGAGCTACCAGCACAGTTTGAAACTGACATAAACATCACACATGCATACAGAAATCTATACTTAACAATAAAACTCCGCTTCTTTTTAAACTAAT
The DNA here is from genome assembly GCF_002922805.2 of Oryzias melastigma. NCBI lineage: Eukaryota > Metazoa > Chordata > Actinopteri > Beloniformes > Adrianichthyidae > Oryzias > Oryzias melastigma. The sequence goes on along the minus strand of NC_050519.1, from coordinate 17,045,778 downwards.
GGGCAGTACAGAGGAACTAAAGGGAAACGCACCCACAGATGATCGTTTAATTCTAGTGTACAAAAGATATAGGAATCCTGTAGATTCTATTGATGATCAAAGTTATGTTGGCAACAGAAACATTCCCATACTTCCCTGTTCTTTTCAAAACAAAGTATTCTTTTGGTTTATCGTAGAAGTTGCATTCTGAAAATTAGCCACAAAAAACTAAATTCACAAAGTTTTCATCTCAATGTTTTTACAATAATTATAGATATTTTATGGCTGTAAACTCCTCATAAAACCTTTAATCTACTTTCCCCTTTTGTTTAAACTCACATAGTTCAAACATTCAAAGAAAAATAGATCCCGTTTTAAAGATTGTAAACAAAAATCCTCATCACAAGGCGAACGCTTTCTACAGACCCCTCACAGTGACGTCCCTCACGCATGCCATTTAGGAAGTCAAGCACACATTGGTTTGATACATCCAACGGGTAAAATCTGCAACTTAGGTGCAGAGAAACAGCAACCAAATCTCATCGCAGTACGAACGTGTTACTGTTGATTGTCGAAACAGAAACATTCCTGATTCGAGTGTATCCACCAATTTCTGCAAGATGAAGACACTTTTCAAACATGCACTTTTGAGTTCAGTTTAACAGACACTTATTTAATTTATTTTTTTCTTATTTAATTTGTATTATTTTGTAGTGTTCTACATGTCTTAAATAAATCTAAATAAAAAACAAAGACAAAACAATGATGGAACGCCGCAGTCAAACAGGAAGGATGTCAGATGACTGTAGTGAACATGTTGCTTTCACATTTTAGCCGTCTTAAAAGTTATACATATTAAGGGGTGGACACCCTTTGGGTTTTATCTGGTACTGATGCCAACGTGTTACCAGATACAGTGCAAGAACTGATACTTTTTTGTCTTTACAGTGATCAAATAACGGGAAAAACACGCAAACTTTTCCCAAAACATGCAAATATCAGGAAACTGCATCCTTAAGTTCCTGCAGAGCCTGAATGTTTTTCTGAGTCTCCGTTACCCTGACCATGTGGATAATGAAAAATGATGGCAATTTTAATCCTATTAATGTTTGTAGAATAATATACATTATTTTTTGTATTTTGTCTATATATAAAAATGTGCACACAGTGACCGTCGTGCCTCTCTGCTCTGCGTTGTGTTTGTGTGTCGGTGGGAGGGAGATACCACAAGACGAGGCACCAGACGTGGGTTCTGATCTATGGTAAACTCTGCAGCCCCTAATTTTGTCTTGTCAACAACACAGAGGCAACTGACCAAAGGCAGACAGTGGAGTGGACAATACAAAGATCTGCAGCAGCAGCAGCAATCTTTGGTTAACTTCTACAACTGGACTCCCGAAATGATGGGAGAGGGCGACCACAAAGGCGCTGTAACATCAGGTGGTCCATACAGTACAGAAGATACGGCACAGAGACTGACTCACAATAGTCTACAGCCAATCAGGACGGAGAACACAATGTACTGTAAAAATTAAAATCACATGCATATAAAAAGCACTGCAAGGCCAAAAAACTGAACCGTGTTCTAGAAAGGAACAACTATAGAAACAAAACCAGTTTACTGACCTCTGTCAGTCAATAGGTCAGAATACACTTGTTTTTATTCTTTTTTGTGTGTTTCTTTGATTCTAACCAACAAAAACTGGTGTCACTTCTTCAGGTTTGAGTAAACTTTAACAAAATACACAAAAACTAACTTTCCATTGGAAATGGAGTGAATTGAGGTGTGTTTTGGTATCAAAAGTCAGAAATCAAGCCAGCCAGCAGCCCACAAAGTCTGAACTGTTCTCATTCTGTGCAGCCTCTCCGTTTCAACCCATCACTCCAACTTTTCCACACAGCTTTGTTATTTGAAAACACAAACTTCCATCCATGTGTACATGTCTTGCACAAATAGCCTTTCTCAAACACTTCACCGTTCTGACTGTAAACTACTTCCTGCTTGCACAGAAAACAACTCTCCACTTCCTACCTGGACCTGCATGTAGAGGTGAGCCTCCTGGCGCTCCTTCCTCTTCTGCGCCTCCACCCTCTTCTCCTCCTGAAGGCGCTCTACAAGCTGAGGGGGGATGTCCACGTCGGTCAGCGGTTGGAGGACCTCGCCTGTGACGTCAGACGTGAATCAATACACCCAGGATCAAGGAGAATTTCTGATTCTGGATGTTTTAAAAACCCATTCACTTCCTTTCAAGTCACTTACTGAGCTTGGACTCTCGGATGTAGACCAACATGTAGGCGTTGGTGCAGTGGCGGACGGAGAGGTCATCGTCGTGTCCACCATAGTTATGCTCTATAGCCTCTTCCTTGGTGCACCGTGACACAACGTCATCATCAAACTTACACCACTGAGGAAGAAGCAGGAGCACAAAAACAGCAAGAAACGGTTAAATGACAAAACTTTTTATTAAAAGTCAATTTAATATTAAAACTTGAAAGTCAAAGATGTTAAATACGACAGAAAGAGTCTTTAAGGCATTTTAGCAAACTAATCACAATTATAGCAAAACATATAACACAAAAAACGTTAATCCCCGCTAGTGTGAAATCATACACCCAAAATAAAGATTAGAGAAAGAAGGATTAAAAAAAATGTGATCTCACTATTGGTTCCTTGGCACTCACTTTACCATCTCCTTTGGGGTTAAGGTAGACGACATAGTGCCCGCCGTGGTTGTCCCCACTGTGCACCAAGACTGCATGGAGAATGTAGTTTGCCGGATCCTTTGAATCTGGCTTTTGAAGGAACTCATCCAGAGGTAACTGATCTGGAAACTCAAACCTGTTGAGATTGATTGACAAGGTCAACGGCCAATCAGGACGCAGAACACAGTGAGTTGTATATTAAAAAAAAAAACATGCAAAATTACACAGAAAAAAAACGACCAAAAAAAGATGACTTGTAATTTTACCATTTTACTTGCAGGTTACTATGCTGCAATTTTACCAAACTTTGTGTCCCATATGTCGATAATCTGATATCCAGAGTGTGAGCTGCTTTAAAAACTGGAATTTAAAGTTCATCATAAATATTAACCTTTCTTCTGTAAACATAAAGCTGCATGTAACAAACAAACTCTTTCATATACTGACCAACACAGGGCGAACGTGCTAAAAAAGTATTTTTTTAACTTATTTTTAAGCCACTGACACTAGCGGTTGGCGAGGACAATAATCATGGAGGACAGAGGAGGTTTATTTTTAGGCGACACAAAAAAAAACAAAACTGAAAGAAAAGTGAAAGTTGAAAGCGTGTAAGGGAAAGTCTGACGGCGCTTGTTCTACCTGTCATTGATCTTGATATTTTGGTCAGTCTGTGGATCATACATGAATCTCATCAGCTGCAGGTGGAGGATCGGAGGGAAGGTCAGGAACTTTACACCTTTCTCTGCTTCCTGCAGCATAAACAGACATTGTGTGGTCAGAAAGTTGCACACACAAACGCAGCTTGAAAACTGAAAAAAATTACTAATGCCCTTTATTTATATTTATATATATATATATATTTTTTTTTTAAAGCACTTCTATGATTAATGTTTGTAAGGAGAAACTAACAACTTTCAAATTATAATTAAAAGAACACATCAATGTACAATAGGAGGTAAAAACCAGCTCTGGGTTGATAAAATGGATTAATCGATCTGAATCAATCTAAGCTTAATAGATCAACAATCGATCCATAAAAGTAGAGATCGATGCTAAATTCCGCTAGCTTGATGCTAGAGTATAATAGGACGGCTAATGCCAACGCTTGGTTGACCTAAACATACATTGCTGAGTAAATGAACATCTTTATAAACTCACAGGTAGGAATTTTCCAAACTCTTTCAAGGAAATATTTTTAAAGTAGCGATTTGTGGTCTAAAACACCTCACACTTCAGATTAATATGAAAGTTTTCAAAACATATATAGATTATTAATGTATTTCTAAAGAAATTAGTCTAATTAGTTTAATTCAAAACTGATTTTAATGGCATTGAGAACATCGAAAGAATCTAAGAAAATCTGAATCGATTCTGGACATTATTAGCGATACCCAGCACTAGTTAAATCTAAACAAAAAAAATTTCATTCCAACACAAAAGGCTCACCTGAAGGCCGTGCTCTCCTGCATCGTATTTGTTGTCTCCATCTAACTGCTCGGTTGCAACATAATCTTTGAAAGACTCAAAAACTGGAGGGAGAAAAAGCATAAAATTCAGAGGAATTTAAAGAACTTTAAAGTTAAACTGACAAACTAATTTAAAAGTTGTCATTTACATGGGAAATTTGTTTTGTTGAAGAAAAAAAACTGTTCATATTAAGTAAATCTAAATGTTTTTTAGGTTCTTCTGCACTGTGGGAGAAGAGTTTCCTGTCATAAATCCATTTACTTTTTAGCTCAAAAATCAGCAATCCAATAAGACTGATTGCAATGTCACATATTACTGTTAAAAACTAACTTTCTATCCTTCTTTTTTGTCTTCTACTTACTGTTTTTCTTTCCTTTTATGCTAAGCTGAATGTCATAGTAGTCCTCGATCCGCTCAGACCGGTAGTCCACATGCTTGCACTGAATATATGACTGGAAAAGGCAAATAATAGGGAATATTTAGACATTCTAAAACTTAATGTCACTTTACAATTTAAAACTAAACTTGTGAGTATCACAGAAAAAAGTGGACCCAGATTCAACAAATTTTGATAGACGTTTGTCTTAATTTAACAATGACCTAAACCAACAGTTTAAAATGCACGACAATATGTGAAACGTAGACACAAAAAAGGTGAAAATCTTACCACCATCTTTCCTCTAAAGAGTTTGGGGATCGTTCCCTCAACACAAGTTCCTTTCATCTTGTTCTCCACGTTGTCCAACAGCTGGAACACATGAACGTTTTGCAGATCAGTTTGTATCAATCTGACACGTTTCTGAGCACGGATAAGAAGACTCACCACTCTGCAAAGCTCCTGAACGTCATGCTGCATGAAGCTGTCGAGTGTTTCCCACCTTCAAGCAAGACGCACACAAGTCAGATGTGCAGTCAGTTTGTGCGACTTATTGTCGTTTCCAAATTTTCAGATCACAAGTTTAAAGTGGTCCTAAATAACAACCATTCAAGTTCAATTAGCAGGGCAAAAAATAAAAAATAAAGCTTCATACATTCTTATTTGCTTCCAATCAATGTATAGGTTGAAGCAAATTCACTACATTTCCCATGAACACTTCACTTGTTTGAAACGCCAACATAACTTTTTTTTACAGAGGTCAAACAGTGGAAAAAGATAAACCATTCAAAACAAAAATAAACTTTTGACATACGACAAGAATGGGGAAAATGGAGACAAAGTAAGAAAACAACAGCATACTGAGAGGATTGGTGCATTTTATGCAAAAAAAAAAAAAAACACCCACAAATGTATCATCTAGTAAACAGAACATGAACCACAAACAGAAAGTTGAAAATGTGAAAGGTTAATATCACTAAAAAACGTGAAGACAAATATATGATTTATCATACTTTTTCCTCATCTTTATGTTTAAATAATCATGTAAAAAAAAATAGAATTTAATCACTGATGATTCCTTTTGGACAAAGATTAAAGGAGGAAAAAAATTACCCAAAAGACTTTGTGAGCTTCTTGGTTCCGACTGGCTTGTCGCTGTGCTGCAGCTCGTAGAAAACCCTCTGCAGCGCCAGCGGAACGCTCTTTGACGAGTCGTCTCCTTCTGTGGGCATCATGTACACCGCCTTGGGAAGAAACATTTAAAGGAACTGTTTTAAACCTCACAGTGTGTAATAAACTAAAAAAATACTGATGCATTCAAACATAAAAAAACAAATAAGCTTCAGATAAAAATAGTTGCAAATAATGGAAAAGGTTCTGGTGAAGCCGTACCCGCCGTAGCTGGTTGGTGAAGAAAAGCGTCTGAAGGAGGCTGTTCATGTAGCAGGTCGCTCCCTGGTTCTTTAGGCCCACATAGCCAGTGTGTTTCTTAGAGTCCCAGCTGGTTTTAGGAGGATAAAAAAAAGTTCAGATTTGTAGATAATGAGTCTTAAATGAAAAAAATAAATGCAGATTATCACGTACGCCACTCCATGTGGAGCGTCAGCCTGGACATAGACTTCAAACGTGACTTTATCGTCCTCAATGAAGCCCCTCTCTGGATCAGTCACATCCTGAAAAACAACAATCATTAAATTAACAGGAGAAGCAACTGCTGTTATTATGAATATCCATAACATACAGACAAATAAATAAATATTAAAAGTTTGGAGCAGAGAATCTCTGCTCCATTTAACGTCATCTTTCTAAGCGTGGTGCAGTCTGCCACTCACACTCCAGGACATGAAGTTGGAGAAACCCCAGTCGTTCTCTTTGTGGAAGAACAGGTGACTGATTCTGCGACTGAACGACTTCTCGTCGTCTTTGTAGTTGATGATCTTCAGCATGGCCTGAGCGTGGCAAGACCATGACCTGAAACCCAAAACATGCGTTTGAATTCACACAATCATTTTGAAATAACAAAAGGAAGCAACATTTTTACAGGATTTACTTAAATGCTATTATAAGAACAAGTTTATTCATAAAGCTTTTGTTTAATTAAGAAAAAAGGAACTGAAAAAATGAGTGTGAGAACACAAACACACAAAAAGAAATTTATAGTAATATTTTTTCTTCTTCTAGTAATATTCTTGCTTTTGCCACAGCCAATCATCTTCCTCCATCTAACCCCGTCTTCTTCATCCTCCATTCTAACACCAGCTACCTTCACGTCTTCCTTCACTGCATCCATAAACTTCCTCTTGCCTGGCAGCTCTAGACTCAGAATCCTACCAACACATTCACTGTCTCTCCTCTGAACATGTCTGAACCATCTCAGTCTAACGTGCAGTCCCTCTGATATATTCATTCCTGATCCTATCCATCCTGGTCACTCCCAAAGAGAACCTCAGCATCTTCATCTCTGCTTCCTGTCTTCTCCTCACTGTCTCTAGGCTGAACAACATGGAGAGCTCTCGCCACACCTTTCCTTTCATTTGAGCTGAAACTCTTCTATCACATCTCCAGCCATTCCAACCTCCCTGCACTCTTTACTCACTTCTTTTCCACACTCTCTATGACCATAGATACTTGAAATCCTCCACCTTCTTCATCTCTTCTCCCTGTAACCTCACTTTACCCTCTCATTAACACAGATCTACTCTATCTTGCTGCGCCTAATCGTCATTCCTCCACCTCTCAAGCTGCAAACATCATAGTCCACGGTGCTTCCCGTCTAATCTCATAAATACAATTTAAATGAGTAAAAACAAGAGACTCAAAGGTGATCATAGTTGTTCTTCTGAACCCCCTCACACAAAAAGACACTTACGTGGAGTCAGACTCTGCATTGCACTGCAGAAAGAAGCCCACGCTCTTCTGGTGGGGTCGGTCGGGGTAGAACCGCGGCATCACCATTATTTTCCAGGGGAGGTTCCGTACAAAGCAAGACGGGCTGAGCACCGACTCACTCAGGCGGCTGAACCGCTCCACCACAAACCGGAAGGTCGCTTCCGACCTCCAGCTGGTGTCTGCAAGAGGATGAGGGGAGAATTAAGAAGAGCAGGTCCTCCTATGTTAACACCACATAGGACAATAAATATCATTTAAACTAACAAAATTTTTACTCCAATCAAAGTTTTATGTAGAAAACTTTAATATATATATATATGTGCAAAACCAAACTATGCCAAGCAACAATCATGAGGCTTTATTTCAACAAAGTTAGGTAGTCTTATTCTTCAGTGAATCTTTATTTAGGTGCCAATCTGATCCGATTCACAAATCGAACCACTATTAATCTCAATATGTCTGAAAAGTTGCTATACCGGTATGTATGATATTTTACTGGACAAATGAAAATTAAACTAATATACTTTAAATTCCCAAAATTAGTTCATTTATTTAAATCAGGAAATCAGAATCAACAAAACATAACGAATAATAACAAGGATTTTGAAATAAATTAATAAAAACAAGGTTACACTCAAATGTTTTTCTGTCAACTTTCTGGTTAACTTCAGCAGTAAACAAAACCAAATCCTCACTGTTGCTTTGGACCATTTTAGATACTTCCTTTGAAAATGAGAGGCACCACCGATACTACTTTGAAGATGTATTTATTTCCGGTGACGCAGTCGATTTTAGTTTATATACCTGAAAACCAACATTCAGCCTTTTGAGCCATAATTAAACTGCCTGAAGTGTATTTTTACTACACTTTACAAGATTTATAAAGATCGCAAATCAGCTATCTCTGCTGTGTTTGAATTTTTGGAACAAATCACACATTTCCGAGTATTTGGATACTTGTTATAGCCTTATTCAATTCAGATTAATTTCTAAACATAAGCATTTGGTCTGCATGTTAGTTCTTCATTGAGTCAATAAATTAGAATTCTAAATAGAGGTTTGACTGTTGCATGCAATAAAAATAAATAAATCAACAAACTGAACACTTGATTAATGTTCCGGAACTATATTCCTATATTTAAAAAAGACTGAAATAAACCCATTCCAGTGTTTCGTGTTTGCTCTTACCATCTTCCATATCCTCTTCTGTATTGTTGTGTCCATCTGCCATGGCCACATTACCATTAATCACTGGGTTGGCCGGGATTCTTGGAGGGTCGTCTGTTTCCCCAGCTAGACAAGCAAAGGGACAGCATGGGTCAAAGATCAACAAATGGAGGAATGTGAGCTTAAGTAGCACGGAATGAGACTTGTCCCAAAAGAAGGGGTGGTTTCCTCCACCAGCAGCAAATGTAACACATGCATTCATTCATTCTAAAATGTATCAAACATAGAAGCTGCTTGATTGCCTTTAACCTGGAGTGAGTTCCAACTGTGAAACACAACATAGGTTGAATACTCATTAATACAAAAGAGGTGTATGTCATTATTGAAAAACAGCCTGTCTGCACAGACATCAGCTATTCTAGCTGAATAATCGTGTAAAAAAGGAGAAGGGGTAAATATAAAGCAACAGATCATAACAGATGATGGACAGACAAACACATAGGTTTTTATTTTTTACAGTCCACTTTGGAGAATCAGCACACTGAACTGCACTTCTGGTCAACGCTACTGAGCAATTCCCGCAGATGACCGACCTGTCCCAAGTGGATTACACCTGGTTAATGAGGTCTGTTCACTGCATGACACAATCGATCTAGCCTGAAATCTCTGACAAGTGTATATTTATGGATTTGTGGTGGAAAAGAGCATGTTCCAAAACAGCCAAACTGAGACGTGGAAAGTCAAAGTTATAGACAATATTTTCATCTTACGAGGTGTGTTGCTAGAAAACATTAAAGAACAGAAGAACAAACAAGTTCTTCAGAGAAAGTGAAACCAAAGATGGGCCACATTGTAATGTTTGATGAAATTTCCTAACATGTCTAAAGCATGGACAGGTAAATACCATTGGGAAAAGCAGAAAATATAGTAAATAGAACTAAATAATGACGCAGTGAGCTCCCACCACTCTGTACTTAAGTCTAAAGTTGAAATCAGGTGAAAGGGGAGGGGAGTAAATCCGGTTCTGTGGTCATTTTTGTACATTGAACTGATAACATGCGGTTTACTAGCTGACACCGATTCCAAATCAAACACCAAACAAAAACACGGATCATTAAAAATGGCGAACTCCACGCCTGTTGGTCTCGCATACAATGAAGCAGCAAATCCCCGCGCTGCCCCCCTGCCTGTGCGGGCCAGGCGCACCGCAGCACCGACTACCGTTACTTGCCAGCTCTGTCGCACGTTTTTTTCTTCTTCTTAATGAACACCGCACTGCCACGCGTTAAGACGCAGATTCACAGAACCGAGTGTCGTTACAGCCCACAGTCAACATACGTTCCTGCAACCATTAATGCAGCACTAACGAGCACACGTGTTTAAGCAATGACGTTAGATTGGGGCTGACGCATTTGTGTTCCCGTTAGCTAGCTAGCAATTGCTAGCCAGGAATTAATGTAAAGCCTTGGGTACCGCTGGCTATATTATTAGGCAATATACAGTCATAAAGATAAACTTTAAAGTATTCGAGCGTTTGTTTATCATATTATTTGATTTTAAAAGCTTGGAATAAAACAAGCTAGGCTAACAACCAAGGCCTTACACCAAAGCATTAGCCAAGCGGTCCCAAATACAATCCACCATTTTGGAACGCCACACACCCCCCTCCATTAGCATAAGCTAACTAGCATGCTAACTAAAGAATGCACAAAAAGAAGTGGGCCTCGGAACTAAATAGCTGGCTTACGGTTAGCCGGGACGCAACCAATGCTCCATAAATTTGAAAACAATTACATTTCCACATGAGGATGAAAGACGATGCGGCTTCGATGAAAGATATGTTTTAATTTAGCCATTTGAAATACACAAGGGAGTCCTCGTTGACAAATATTATCCCGTGTTTCAGAAACCGCATTGAGAGTCCAAAGCCTACAAACAAGGTGCTAGCACGTCGGTCTTTACGCGCTAGCGTGATTTTTAACCGTAAAAAACGGGGTATATTTGATCATTAGGAAAACGGGAAAACTGTCACTTTTAGGGGAGAAATGTCACCCATTTACCGCAACATTAAAGAGCAAGCTGGCAGAGATTAGAAAGTTAGCAAACGCAATTTACCCTGTGACGGGTTCGTATGAAGCATTATTCACTTTGTTTACAAATATGTAGGTTAACAACAAGCACAGATGAGAGTGTTGGCAAAAGTACTAAACTGGAATCAGACTGTGGCAGAAAAGTTGTCACGAGAGTGGAAGAACGGATAAAACGGTTTATTTAGAAATTGGGTTCAGCTCAGAATGAATGATTTATGTGGCCGATCGTTTAAAATGTAGTTAAGAAACGTGATTTTTTTGTTAATATGAACAGTTTAGTCTAGAAATGTCAATGTTGTTTAAACTCTAGTTTGCGTTCATCTCAAAATGAGGTCAGCTTCGCAAGTATCCTGCAATGGGAGCACAATCAGCAGAAAAAAAGCAACCGGCTATCCCAGGCAGCGCCAGGCCTTGTTGTTTACTGTAACGTTAATCGCAGCTCCCGCAACAAATCTCCTACAAAATTATCATGCAACTGTCAAAACGTAGCTCACATTTAGCAAATAATTCGCTAACCCTTAATGGGGTCATTCCTTACCTTCCATCTCCATGTCCTCTGGCTCACTGAGCTGCTGCTCGCCGGCTTTCTGCTGCTGCTGCTGCTGCTGTTGCTGCTGCTGCTGCGTGTGGTGGTGATTCATGTTGGCAGCTGCTGTTGTGGTCGTGATGCGGTGCACCTTGCTATCTTTTTTATCCTCGACCTTGTCCAGGGTCGGTTCGGTTGGGAACCGGGTTCTGGACTGTTGGTGAGGCGTGGTGGGATGCGGAGGTGGGGTGGACAGGTCGAGCCCTGGCGGCCGGGCCTGCTCTGTTACGACCTCGGCCTTGTCCGCTGTCAGCGCCGGGGAGTGAGGAGGGGAGGTCGGTGGGGGAGCGGGTAGAGAAACGCGGACGTATTTGCTCGCTATTCGCCCAATCTCGGCGCCTTTGGTGGGTGCGAGTAGCTCGGTTGACGGAAGAGGCTGAGCTGGGGCACCAAGGACGGAGGCCCGCTAAAATTAACCAAGCCAATCCGGTTTTACCCCGGGAAATGAGGGGCAATAGGAGAACTTGCAGCAGCACTTTGAAGCACAAATACCCTGTGTAATGACTAGCGCTAAGCTACCTGACACTAGGCAGCCAAATAGTGATAAAGGTGCAACAATGAAAACAAAGGCTCATTTGCTAGGGGGGCATTTACCAACTTTGCCTGCCGGATCCCCAGTCAGAGTGCTCCTCCGATTGTCCCTCGTCTGGGGGGAAACGAAGGAAAAAGCTATCCATTCAAACCAGTTTCCATTAACGGGAGCGTGAATTTGGAAGTTCGCGGAGACAGGCCCGACATAAAACAATTCCCCCAATCCGCCCCTAACAATATAAACCACCGAACGCGGCGCCTGGCTGCATTTTAACTGACCTCGCTTTTCTTGTGAGGAATGTGCCCGGTCATGCAACGCTGCGCGGCTGCGGACCCGCTCCTCTCGCACTTTGTGATGTGTTGAGTCTGAGCTAAATCTCAAAATGGCGGTCGCGCTCTTCTCTGAAATGTCACATCCGCATGGAGCTCCAAACACACACGGGCCCTACCCGGCCGGTTCAAACTACAGGGAGAGCCAGCTTCATCACAGCATCGCAATGATAAAAATAATAAATATAATAATAATAATAATCATGATGATGATGATGATAAATGTATTCAATAACAAATTGTTACAATTTTGAGCAAAATATCCTAAAGGGGACTATATTCGAACCAATAATAATATTATGAACGTCTTTACAAATATAAATTATAAAGAATATTCAAAAACAACTGCTTAGTTTTATTTGAATAATAATTTGTAACATGCTTTGCCGGCTAGATATTGTAAAGTCTATAATATAAATGTATAATATTTCTTTTAAAAAAAATCTACAAAAGAACATAAACACATAATATAAGATTTTTGGAGCAATGTGTTTAACATTATTATGCCACCAAACATTTACTTACTAATTTGTTTATTCGGTTTATTCTTTTAAACTTTATTTAATCTAACACTCAAGTGTGTTTTATGTATTTGGTGAAACAGCACCATCTAGTGGTCAAATAAATCCTCTTTATATATGCTTAAAAAACCGATTTCGGTGCGTTTTGTTTTTGTTGGACACCAATTCCAATTAAATATTTTTCTTATTCTATAGCAGCAGAGGCCCCCCAAAAAATGTTGCATCACGTTTCTGAATAGGTTGTGCAACTGCAATCACATCTGCAGTTGTCGATTAGAGTATCATCACAGGAAGTGACTTGAAAATGACAAAGAAGGCTGGCTCTGGTCCAGGTTCTCCACTAAAGTCTCTGGAGAATAATTCTTGGTTAACAAATTCCCTTCATCTTCCATTTTAACTCATCAGCAGTCCAAATAGAGGCATATACAGACTGTTACCTCCATAACTCCTCCCGGAAGATTGTGAAAAATGCTGTTACTGTAAGTTACAATATTAGCTTGTGACTTAATAAAGCATTTTTGAATTGAATTGAGTGAAACTCCAATATACCGCATCTGGAGTCCAATTCCAAATATATCTGATTCACACATATATTTTGAACCAATAACTTACATACTTCTGGTACTTACTATAGTTCTGGTATTATTTTTCTAATACTAGATACAATATTTATTATGTGCAATTTTGATGGAAATAGGATAAAAATATTGTGATACACAAATGCATAGAAAGTAGAGCTTTGTAAGAGAACAGAACAAGGGTTGCACTCTTCATTTTGATTGATCTCCTGACCCAGTTTGTAATAACAAGACCTCTCTGGTCATCTGGATCCAATCTTTTGTCAGTTCCGACAGTCCAAACCAAACATGGAAAAGCTGCATTCAGCTTCTATGGTCCACAGATCTGGAACATGCTTCTAGAAAGTCTTAGATCAGCTGAAACATTCAGTTTCTTTGAATCCAGGTTAAAGACCCACTTGTTATCAGTTGCATTTGATAAGTTTTGATCAAAAGTTTACATCCACATTGTTACCTTACTTTAATTTCTGTTCTATTGAAGTCTCTTTAAACATTATTTTCATGATCACCCTTTTAATATTTCTCTTGAGTTTTTCTTTTCCTGTTTTGCACAAAACATGCAATACAAATAAACTTGGTGTGTTTCGCAAGGCTCAACAGGAAGTGACACAATTAGCAAAAGAAGAAAAAAATGTTAGCAGTAATAAAGTAAACATGAGAAAGTTAGTCTATTTCAGAATCTTAAAGATTTTTTTTTATTTCAGGTCAAATTGTGGTTGATCACTTATTGTTGAATCATAATTAGGAAGTGCAGTTTATACTTTTGTATTCCTTTTCCAGTTGAAAACATAAAAAGATCATCTCTGAAAATTAGATTTAATGTGGATATATCATGTGTTTTTATAAAATCTGTTACTGTCATTCTTCATTAACTTGTGGAGGAAACAACAAAACATGCTCACTGGCAGTAATATATGAATGATTATTTTGATTGCAGTTCAGTCTATGTTATGCGTCTCAAAGATCACTCTTTTATATTTTTCCGTTCACGTTGGAATAGTTAAAATGGAAGGGACAGTAAATCTAACAGTTGTAGTTTCAGTCAGGAATCCTCTTATGGGAGACTACTAAATCTTTTTTACTTTTGCTTGCTTGCGACAATAAAGTTTCCTGCAGTGGCTCTGATTGCTTCTGCGATTGCTTATCTGCAGGATAGATGCTAATCCAGGCAATAGTTGGGGCGTCCACCTGGAGATTTTAATTCAAATCAATTGAGTAAAAAGCCTTAAAGACAACAAAACACTTACCCCTCACAGTTTAGCAAGCTGTCTCAGATGAGAATAGATGTACTGACGCACAGAGAAGATGGATAAATTCTGATTTTTGAATGGATTTACCTTTTGTCCTAATATTTTTTGCACCAACACACCAAAGGAAAATAATGCTTCAGATTAAGTGGACAACATATTCAAAAATATAAGGCAGATAAGATACTCTTGATCTCTGTTTACTCTATGGGTCTCTGTGAAATCCATTTCAGTTTACAGAACCATTGAAGAGCTTCAGGACTTGAATTCAAATGCCATAAAACGTTAAAAATTTGCGTTTCTCCCAACCCCTGGTTGGAGACAAAAAGGGGTTAGAATCACTTTGCAGGTTGGATTCCAAAAATGGTCTGAATTTGGTCATTTTACTCCTTTATTCTTGCATCAAACATTACTTTTTCCTTAGCCACAGTTCAGTTTTTGTCCTCTCCATGCTTAGTATACAGCATTTTTTTTAAACAATTCAATTATTGTCTTGGAATTACATTTTTTACACTGAAAATTGTAATTCATATTAGTTTATATTAAGAAAATTATATTTAGATTTTAAAGAAACAAAGTACATATGGATAAAGTGTATACAACCTTTCCTAAAATAAAAAGAAATTCAATGAGCAAAAACAAACAAAAAAAATAAATAAATAACAGAATAATTATTATTAGTAATATTAAATCTAAATAAAAATGTAGTTCAACAGAATTTTTATAGTTTTTAAATGCAATTTACAGAGTGTAAAAAATAATTAGTGTGATAAATCTTCATTTTTGACCCCCAGAATTTTTTTAAAAAAATAATGGAATTTAACAAACTGTTAATCCCAAATTAGTTTTATTCTGTTGTATGAAAATGAATTTAAATTAAATAAATTTTACCTCAACATCATGTTACCTTTTTTTTTAAGTTTAAAATTATTTTGTTACTTTTGAAGGCTAATAATAAAATGTTATCAATTAAGAAATTACACTTGTAACCTTGAAATCTGAATAATAATAGCTTTTTAAATCATATTATTAATAACGTTTTGAACATCAACTCTCTCTCTTTTTAATTGTTTTCCCTTTTATGTTATTCTGTGG
This sequence comes from Oryzias melastigma, assembly GCF_002922805.2. Lineage (NCBI taxonomy): Eukaryota > Metazoa > Chordata > Actinopteri > Beloniformes > Adrianichthyidae > Oryzias > Oryzias melastigma. The sequence continues at coordinate 17,030,219 of NC_050519.1, read as the reverse complement.
AAATGCCCGGATGGACGTTATAAAAAGATGAGAAAAACAGACATAATCCCGCCCATTGGCGTTGACATGGCCAATTGGATTTACAGATTTGGTTTAATGGGCGGGATCAACTACACATCATGTTAGTCTGCGTTCTATATATCCAGACGTCGGCAACTAGCATAACTAGTTAGCTAGGCTTATCGTAGGCAGATGGAAGTGCCAGAGAGTAATTTAATATTACAGGACAAATAGAAAACCATAACAGTGTTCATGATTTTGTACGCTTAGCTACTCACATCGTATCCATAAACCAACATTTCGACGACAAGGCTCAAATTCTTTCTGAATTTGGGGTCATTAAATGGAGGAGAAGAAAGAAGACGGAGATTCGGAAATACAGGAACACGGACCCGAGCACTGGTTCTCAAAATGGGAGCGGCAGTGTTTGGCCGAAGCGGAGCAGAGGGAGCTAAGCGAGGAGGAGGCCGACAACGACCAGGATAAACTGTGGCATCTGTTTCAGAACTCCGCTACTGCTGTCGCACAGTTATATAAAGGTTCGGAAGGCAGCTGTTTCTCGATGTCTCGTCGTTTTAGGACACATACTTTGCTTATGCTATCGGCTTGTGTTAGCAATCTGGCTACGAACCCACACTCGGTCAACTAACGCTGGTAGAAGTCTTGGTTAAAGGCTAGCTAGCTTGTTAGCCTGGTAGCTAGCCGGTACCGGGAACGTAACATTTTCAGATGACTTTTCATCTTTGCTTTATAAACGTAATACACACAATTACGCAGGTAATATGAAAAAAAAAAGTTCGGGACCGAGCAAATGTGATTTTACATCCCCAATTTCACAATCACCGAACAATAGCTCGTGGAGTAGCCTCCAAATAGCTGCTATTTATATTGTTGACATTAAGTTAGATGGTAGCTAACGGTCATGCTAGCCAGGCTAGTTAGAAAATGGCGATGGAAACAACAATCGTAGCTACGCGACATTCTCAGCTGACAGTCTTAACATCTGGTACACAAGTTTACACGTGGCCGTTGAAGTGTCATTTACCACACGAATGAAAAGTCGATCGAAAAGTGTGAAAAAGGGAGCGATCATTTTTTTTAAGCTAAAATGAGCAAAATGGCGAGGAAAATGTTGGTTCGGTGTGGAGTAACTTAGTTTACCCCCACCTACTTAAGTCTTTTTTTAATCTGATTTTTTTTAAATGTGTTTTACTTTGTACTCTAACTTTCTTTCGAGTAAGTCAGCTGCTTTCTTGTGAGAGGATGTGTTGCCAAGCTGGCCATCTAGCGCTTTGCTGACAGCTATTTTTATGCCATAACCCCTTCTCAGCAATCCGAGAAGCGAGACAAAATGGCGTTTCAAAAATCAAAGTTTATTCGAGACACAGTCGCTGCCCTTTGGTTTTTCTCCGCTCCACATGCCACAAGTGTGTCAGAAAATCCCCCGTTTGCTGTGCAGTGGAAGTAACTTTCCGTATTCCTTGTCTCACAGACAGGGTTTGCCATCAGCAGGGCCTGTCATTGTGGGTGCCATTTCAGAATGCAGCTACAGCAGTGACCAACCTTTACAAAGGTAACTGGACAAACAAACACTTTTTCATGGGTTTTATTGTTTTCAACAGCTGGGAGCTGTTTGAGTCTCTTAGCTGTCTGTTTACTTGACATGCTTTATTGAGACAATACAAACATGATAACAGTTTAGATCTTTGCTATTTTATATCCATCAGTTCAATCAGAAGTTGATCTTTTTTACTATTAATTAAATTACCGTAATATTTTATAAGTTGGACTATTTTTTTTTAATCTGCAACTTTAAATGCATTTATTTATTATTGTTCCAGCTGTACAATGTTATCACAAATATGTAAATTTGAAGAATTTGTTCTCCACTTTTGCTATTGACAGATTTGAGATCTAAGATTTATGTAAATATTTGTTTGTACATTTTAGTTATTTTTTAAAACTCTTTGTTGTGCATTTGAAGCTTTGTTTACACCGCCTCAGTCAATATGCATTCAAGCGACCACTTTCAATGGAAAGTCTTTGTAAACCGCAATAAATGTGCGTTTTTGGCTTCCACATTCAAGACTCTTGCATTCAAGACAAGTAGCTATGACTCTGATTTGGCAGTGATTTATGGATGGGTTTTTCTTAATTCACCGAAGTGCCAACTGTTTGAAAATTGATCATGAAGGAGAAATTAATATTAGCGGTTTGTGCGTGACTGGAATTCTATGACACCAAGTCTTTTTTTATTGGGATAGAGCTGTGAAAGAAAAAGCCTGAACAGATTTGTACCCCTTTGACATTTTGCATCAAGCCTCTTCTAACTGTAGAAGATGAACCTCCGTTAGTTACCAGTGGAAGAGGAAGAGGCCCCTCCCTGCTGGTTCAGTGTGCACAACATGGGCTAAATGCAAGCTCAAGAATGCATGTTTTAAAAGTGCGTCGTGTATCTGTAGCTTTACACCAATATGCTGTTTACGCTGTTTATGGATTCTGTCCTGGCATAAAGCAGCATTGCACCATTAGGCACCGATTTATGTTCATAAAGTGTCTCGTATTGGTGCAAAGATGGCTTCCTCTGCATCAGAATCGGCTGATTTATATCAATGATGTAGATAGTTAAAGAGTTTCAGTATGTCTAAGAGCGTGTGGTCTAGGTGTCCCAGACAACACATCTGGTGTTAAAAGGTTGAATCTGTGCCATGTCAGAGGTGTTGTGTTTCTTGATTTCTGAATTGGTGATCATTTGCATCTTGTCGTGCATAATTTCAGAGAGCGTGGAGGCCCACCAGAGAAGTTTTGATCGGGGTATCCAGATTGGCCACCAACGCCGAAATAAGGTGGGTCACATTGCTTTGCTTTACACAGACTCTTAGTGTTGCATTCTTTCACAAACCGTTCCTTTTACTGTTTGTAAACAGGGTTAAAATCATACTTGGATGATCTTTTCATCGATTGTAAAAAGGTTCTCGTGGGTTTTTAATTTTGATTTTACTTTTATAAGACAAAATAAAAAAAAATCTGCTGATTTCTTGGACATAGTTTCTGCAGAGCAGCACCAGTTCATTTGAAATTTGTTGTGGGTCGGACTGTTAGTATGTAGCCCATCCCTGCACCCCCTGCGTCCCCCCAATCACCCAAAACTGAGAGATCTCTGTTTACACTCTCTCCTACTAGCTTACAGCCCCTAACACCCTAACCGAACATTACCGGTGCAATAAGAATGGCGAGCTTTATC
>NC_050519.1:17019829-17026899 GCF_002922805.2 Oryzias melastigma | reverse complement strand
ACACACGTGTCCGAACCGTGTCCCGAACCGTGGCTTCTGATCCGTACGGACCACGGATAATCCGTGATCCGCAACACCCCTAGTACATACTCAGAAATGCATTTTTAAGTTCAGTTTTCTTTATATATGCCTTTCATCTTCAGAAAAATGCCATTAAAAACACAATTTTAATGGAAGTCAACAAAATCAAAGATTTCAAAACTATGTCCAAAAGTGCAGCGTTTGTTGATCCGCAGGACATGTTGGCATGGGTGAAAAAGCGCAGAAGAACCATCAGAAGAGAGGATCTCATTAGTTTCCTGTGCGGCAAAGCGCCTCCTCATAGGAGCAGCAGGACCAACTCTCGGCTGGCTGTGGTGGCCCCCAGCCGGGCCAATTCACCCGTGGAGACCGGCTCATCTGTGGAGGCCGACCTGGAGCCCTTCAGGGAGGCCATAGCCCTGCATGGTAAGCAAATCTCAGCGTTACCTCGAAAAAATAATTCTGGTGTTTCCTTAAAGAAATATTTTTGGGTTATTGTTCGTAAAGTTACTAAGCAGTCTAGATTTAGTTTGAGAGTCTTCAGAGTCATTTTAGTGATCTGATCAGTTTGTACAAGTGTAGAAAAGTCCTTTTAATTCTCTGCTGTGGCGTTAGAAAGCATTTAAAACGTTCCCAAGGACTCCGGTCTGTTGGTTTGTCCTCAAAAGTGTGTTTGTGTGCGATACTATGTCCTCTAGTCATCCTCTGCCACATATGGTGCACAGATAAGTGTGTTTTGCTTGGCTGTGGAAGGATGGGCCTGTAGTGATACAGCGTGTGAAAGAGCCGGCCTCATTAGGTTACACCAGGACAGGCTGTTGTCATTCCAGAACATCAGGGTTTATTCCTGTTTCTGGTTCCCACTCAGACCAAATACAGAGGCCAGCTGAGTCGGGAGGAATTGTTGATTTACAGATAAAGTCAAGGCTTTGTTTGGGTTCACTTCATTTCTTTCCTGTCATGTATTTGTGGTGTTCACAGGTACCCCATAAAACTTGAAAGTTTTACTTTTTTTTGGTTTAACAAATTTTTGTTTGTTTAAAATTGTTGATTAGGTTTGTTTTTGTGGAAGATATTAGATTTTAAGGAGCTCCAATTTTTATCCATCTCACAAATCTGCATGAATGCATTTCTATTCCAGTGAGTTTTTTTTCCCCTGAAACTTAAACTATTTGAGTTAAAACATGAAGGGAATACAACATTTGGGAAATTCAATGTGCATAAAGCTAGACACTATTTATTTAGTCAGTTTATTGAAGCTAGTCTAATGATATAATGTAACATCATATTTAAGGTTGTTGAGTTCAGGGAACATTTTTCCCTTCTGATGCTGTGAAAAGTTTTGATTGTCGAGCTAATTATTTTTTTATGTTCTCAAAAGTTGAACAAGTGATCTTGTCTTTACTTAAGAATGCACTCTTAAGAATTCAACGTTTCAGAGGATCTGATGTGGAGGTTTAGAGTTTGAGGACAAATTTAAAGCTTTCGCAGTAAATTCTACCATTTGTACTCTTGAATCCCATTTACTGGACTTTTTCATCCTTTAAAAGATAAATGATCAACAAAGCTAAATGTGAGCTCTATCTACTTCATGACTGAATAGTTGCTGCTTCTTCATTAAAATGCTTGTTTTGCTCATCCAAGAAAGGATAATTCAGGCTCCTCCTACAATCTGAGGAATGTTTCATAGCTTAATTGGCGATTTAAATTGTCTTTTAGGACTGTGTGTGACAGAGCGCCCTTTACCCTGTAGTAGTTGGGATAGGCTCCAGCAACCCCTATACCCCAAAGCAGGATAAATTATGGATGTAGTACGATAATTTAAATGTTCATTCTCTGCGCTCCTCATTTCCGTCGTGTCCTCTGGTCCTTCTGCAGGTCTCAGTGGGGCCATGGCGAGCATCAGCGTGCGCTCCGGTGCGCCGGGCTCCCCCACGCACGTGAGCGGAAGCAGCAGTAATGCGGGCGGCGCCGGCGGAGGGGGCTCCTCCGGCTCCGGCTCGGTGTGTCGCGGCAGGCGCAACGGCCTCCAGGACGTGGACCTGAACACTTTCATCTCAGAGGAGATGGCACTGCATCTAGACTCTACAGGCTCCGCCTCCGCCGGAGGGGGAGGGACCAGGAAACGAAACTCCACCCAGTGTAGTGATGTAATCACAGACTCTCCCACGCACAAACGCAACAGGATGATCTGACGTGCCGCTTGGCCACATTGAGGAGGTGGGGGTGGGGTGAGTTGTTGAAGCCACTTCCATTAGAGTGTGTGTGTGTGTTGGGGGGGTCCTAATGTGGTACAAATGCACCTGTGTACAGAAAGACACGCATGGAATGAAAGAGAAAACCACACCCACTGTGGGGTTTTCTCCATTTAGTCTCCTTTTGTCAACACTAAAAGAACAAATACACAATCAGTGTGTGTTTGTGTGTGCGCACCAGCACACACTCCTCACACCTCACAAAGGAGACGACGAAAAAGCTCTTAAGGATGCAGACAGCGCTCCGTGGGTGAAAACAGACCATGCTGCTAGACAAACAAAAAGCCACTTGGAGGTCGGACGCGCCCGCCCCTCACCCCCCCTCCCACCGCCATCCTCACCCACCACCTTAAATAAGGAAGCGAGGGCCATGACCAGCTCATTTCATTGGACAGCCCCGTCGTCTGTTACGTCATCATTTCAGCTCCTTGACGATGTCACCATGGAGATCGTGTGACGGCGTCCAGCAGCAGACTCCTCTTCTCGCCACTTTTGCTTCAGTCCGTTTTTGTTTTGTAAACTACCAGTGTTAACATTATTTGTTTGTTGCAATCGTTTGCAGCAACAGTTCAGTTTGCATTCAAGTTTTTTTTTTTTTTTTTTAAGAAACTCTTCAGTGTCCACAGCTTCTGAGACTGCCCACTTGTTTACTGTGATGCTCTCTGTCCATTCACCCTTAGCGAAAGCAGCTGCTGCTTTTTGTGGTCGTATGATGAGTTGCAATAATTATTTTTTTTTGCACTTAGTGTTTCCATCTCTAAACTCATGCAAACAAATCAGCTCTTCCATTGTGTTCTGCTTTTCTAGTCCCAAGCAGACCTGCTTGTGTTCAGGTGCTGAAGCAACAAAACGTATATCTCAGTAATTCCTCAAAAAGATTTATTTTAAAGCCTTTCCTTATTAATGTTTGAAGACTTTAAATATAATTTAACTTATTGAAAAAAATAATTGGTGCTTAGAGGAAACTTTAAAAAATCCCATAATTTCTTTTTTTTTTGTCAACATTGGAATGTGATTGGAGGACCACCCCATCAGATACTGATGAATCAGGTGTTGAAGGGCGTGTGTGCATTATTAAAGATGTGGTGGGGTTTGGTACAGAGCGACAGCTGCAGACAGATGCCTTTCATGAAGTCGTATCGTCAGAGAAAACGGTCCATTTTGGGTGTTTTAGGCAATCAAGATGATGTGAAGCACCCCTTTGCACATGTGTTTGGCATCTTTAGCAGCTTAAACCAACAAGGATCAAATCTTTTCAAAATAAGATGATACATAGGCCGACATGCTTCTAAAAGCATACCCATAATTTACATAAAAGCTGACTTGTGATGCTTTAAAGTTTTTATTTTTTTTTCCCCACCCTCATGTTAATGTTCATGTTTATGGTCTGAGCTTTCGAAGCATGCCGGTTGTGATCTTCTGTTACTCGTGCTCAAACATGGCGGTTGGCTCTGCTCATCTCAAAGATTTGTTTGTTCTTCGTCATCAGGTTGGAATTTGTTCAAGATTTTCTTCTGGTTGTAAATGGAACTCGTTGAGATTATTTAAAAGAAAAAAAAACTGAAAAAGTAACGTTTTTTTTTGTTTGCTGGGGTCAGCCTTAGCCAGCTTTGGTATAGGAAATTTCCCACAATGCATTTCTAGTTTTGTGTCCTAACACTCTTCTTTGTGACGAAGTGTATATGCAGGTTCATATGAGGGCAATCAAAAAAAATTAATTGAAGGAAATTGTTTAAAAAGCTGAAGGAGTTTCTCCCGAGTCACTCTAGCCACTTCAGCACTATTGTTACAAAAACCCGCTGACTCAAGCCACATGTCTGTGAAGCCAAATGCTTCTTAAATTTTCAGATTTTTAAAATTTTCATCCAACAAATGTCTAAACTGAATATTGAACGCTCAGTTGAACGTCTGGATAAAGTTGCATTCAAATGGATTTCCAGTCTGTTCTCAAAATCTCATTGTTATGGGAAAAATGTCTAAGTGTTCAAATCTTTTCCAACCAACGATGATAAGATTAATAAATCCTGATGAAGGCAAATTAGGGGGAGTTTTTATTTTTTTTAATTCTAGTGAATGATGCAGCATTTTCAGCATCATTCAGCTGTTTTAGGCCAAAAACTCAAATGATATATTACCGTGAAATTTTTCTTTCAGGTATTCCAAATGTTCAATTGCAACCTCCTCCCCCCTCTCTCTTTTTGCCTCATTAAAATCTATAAAGAAAAAAAACGTTTGAACTTTGTGTTTATTTTGGCGGGATAATCATTTAACAAGAAAACCCACTTTTATTTTCCAAGCACTTCAATGCAGCTATGATGCTCTCACAATGTTCTACTGTGCAACAGATTTATAACAAACTGTCAATTTTAAAACAGATTTTAAACATTTACATTTCTGTAGAGAATGGAGCTGATATTCTTCTATAACTAGTGTTTATTTTGGTCCTTGAGCATTAAATACCTTCATTTCACCTTCTGTAACTGCAGATCGATGTATGTGATTATTTACAGGCTCAAATATTTGAATCTGAAAGATTAGGATCTTTTTTTTAAGCCTCTCATAAAAGGCCCCAACCAAATGCTTTTCCTTTGCCAGTGAGACTCGAGGGTGAACTCGTAGAATCGGTTCTTCCACAACTTCAGGAGAGATTTATGGTGGAACTCAGATCTGGCTAAGAGGGAGGAATTTCTGGTAGTAGCTCTTGGTTACGTCCATCATCAGGTCCTGTGTGCATTCTGGGAGTTCTCCTGAGAACAGACCTATGAGGAGCAGGAGGAGGAGGTGGGTAAGAACCAAGCAGCTGACAGCAAAGGGGAGGAGTCAAACAGCTGTTTTTCTTTTTTTTTTTTTTCTGCTCACCTGGACATCCTGAAAAGACAGTGAAAGGTGGAACTACTGTCTCTGGAGGAAGCACCGTGTTGTCTAGGATCTTACAACAATCTTTTAGCACACAACGACGACCCTGCAAACGACACAAAACAAAAAGCAGTCCAACACAATTCTGTCACAACCTCAGCAAACATACCTCCCTTAAACAAGTTGTTAAACCCAAACGGATGCAGTATGTTGTCAATGTCGACGCTAAACTCCAGCGTTGAAGAAAAGCTGATTTCAAAGAGTTGTTTAAAAGGACAAAGAAAACACCCAGAGCAATTCTAGAAGCAGCACAAATTAGGTTAATTTCTCACTTTAATGCATCAATAAAAAATAATTAATTGGTTAAATACATTAAAAAATAAAGTTAGAGGGACAAAACAGCTCAAAGGGATTTAAAGAAATAGTCCATGATTGTGGGTTTCCAGCCTTGTCCTGCAGGGGGCGCCTATGACTTTAGCTCAGGGAGGAAAAGCTTGATACTACTTATTTTAGATTGAATGTATCTGAACATCCTTCTCAGTGACAGTGGTATGAAAAGAGCATTACCTGGGTGGGTGGGAGGGATCTTTTACTAGTCTTGCAAATTTTTTTTTTACTGACTGATCACCAGTTACCTAAATATTTGTAGAAATCAAATCCTTAAAGATGCAGCAGAGCTCTCAACAATGATTAATCATGAGAGTCGGAACAATGCAAATAAAGGCTCTTGGACTGAAAAGCTCTGTCAGCCTCACTGATTTTTTTTTTTTTAAAGGCAACGGTTAGCAAAGGAATATTAGACTTGATCAGGGTTGGAAGACAGGCACACCATGTGATGCAAAAATCTAGCATCCATCCAGTTTTATGATGTTTTCTACAACTACTTATCAAGCTCAAATTGGAAAACAATTGTTTATAAAACATAACACAACTTGGGACTTTCAATGAGGAACTAGACCTTAAACATATTGAGCAAATTCTCTATAAATAAATGAATGATGTGACATGAGGCAAACATACTAAAAGTATGGTACAAGGAAATGGAAATAAAAGCTCAAGAAAGTCCAATGGATCGATAGCGTAAAACGTTGTTTGGATGGACTTTGTTTGGTCTAAACATTTAAATTTAGACTGCATTAACCTTAATCAATTTTTTGGGTTCATCCCAGATTGGTTTCCTCCAAAACAGACTTATCTTGAAACCTTCAATTTAGTGCTTTATTTCCAAATATCTTCTAAAAAGATTTGTTTGGATACATGTTTGTAGATTTTAAATATAAAGTATGGTTTTATACATTAAATTCTTTATGAAACTGTCAGGAAATAGTGTTTGCCCCCAGCCATTGTTATGTGTTCTAAATCCAATACCAAAATTCTGAGGGTTAAATGACTAAAATTTAAATGTGATCCATTGCTACTTAATTTTCAACCCACATTTTCTATTTACATCATAACTATGACAACTGAAACACAGCTAAACATAAAATAAGCCTGCAAATATTCTAATCTACTATTTTTAACAGTCCCTTCACGGCAACTCCCCAGCATGACAACCATGTGACTCAATCGCCTGAGGAGACTTTCCCCCCTGAAGCAAATTTGCCATCATTTACAGGAACTTCTTTGAAGGTTTTTGTACTTTCAGGCCACTTACTATCACACAATTTTTGCCAATGTGGACATAAGAGCCGATCTGCGCGGCGTTGACCACACAATCCTCCTCGATGAAGACGTGGTCTCCAATGTGCAGCGGGAAGAACGCCACTCTGAAGAGAAATAAAGACAGCAGCCGCACTTAGAGCGCGGTTTAACTCCAAAATAAAGATGCATGTTGCTAAACAGAATGATACAAGTATATGATAATCATCATTTTCAGTGTTTAATAAACACAGTGGCATGTGGCCCAAATGCATATAGCTAACATGTTTACCCTTTGCT
>NC_050519.1:17012855-17019770 GCF_002922805.2 Oryzias melastigma | reverse complement strand
TGAAGAGAAAAATTAATTGAGGTCATTATTAAATGTGTGGGTAAATAGTTTTAAAGTATGACTCAAATAAGCAAGTTACTTAAAAAAAAAATAATTCATCATTGTTAGCATTAATAAACACAGTGGCATGTGGCCCAAATGCATATAGCTAACATGTTTACCCTTTGCTAAACTTCTTAAAAGGGGGTCGAATGACACTCCGACTTTTGATGACACAGTGTCTCCCCACTCTGACGTTGGCGAGGTCCCCCCTGATGATGCAGTCATTCATGACAATAGTCTGGAAAAAGACAGGAAACATAGCAACAGAGCCTGAGACACATCTATGTTTGGTAAAGCTACAGTTCAGTTGTTTGTTTTGTTGCTTACTTTGCCATTTAAGACGATGTTCTGACTCCCGCACAACACCGACTGTCTGCTCACCTTGTTGCCAGAAGCCTGTGTAAATTATACATAATGAAATAAAAATTATAGATTTTATTCAGAAACGCATTAAACTGTATTTTTGTACAGATAAGCAGAGTTCATGGCATCACAACGCCCTTTTCTGCCTCAGCAACCGGCTAGCATAAAACACAAAGCATGCTAATTCGCGTAACGGACGAAAATGCTCAAACTTTACCGTTTCGATATATTCTGCTTTGTTGTATAATATTTCCGACAATTCCATTGTTATCAATCCGGGGAAAAGTTAAACATAGAAGATAATATTCAATAACAAACACTAAAGCTTCACTTCTGCTCCACTGGGTTCGATGCTCATCTTCTGCGCAAGCCCGGACATGACGTCATAATCACACAAAATAAAATAAAACGTTTATTTATATAAAATATAAATGAATATAATATAAAAATATTCACAACAATTATATTATCTTATAATCACAAAAATAATATTGACAACATAATTTTAGTAACTGGATTAGGGAATAATATATTGAATGGGTAACATTTTATCAACCCCTATTTCTTGATTCTAAAAAGTTTTTTTCAACATAGAAAATCAAATTTTTACGGAAGAGGATTAGGGCCACTGAAAAAAAAAAAGCCCATGAAAAATTCTGACTTTAATCTCAGAATTCTGACTTTAAAGTCAGAATTCTGACTTTAAAGTCAGAATTTTGAGATTAAAGTCAGAATTTTTCATGGGCTTTAAAGTCAGAATTCTGAGATTAAAGTCAGAATTTTTCATGGGCTTTTTATCAGTGGCCCTAATCCTCTTCAGTAAATTTTACCTAAAGCAATTAATTTTGAAAAAATATTTTTTATAAACACCATAGACACAGTCAGTGGTTGGAAAGCATATATTCTAACCTTTCTTTTTTTCTTAATTTTGACATGTCGTAACTGAAAAAATAAGATGCTACAATACATTTTTAGAAACACAGAACACAATAGTGCAATTTACTTTAAAAGAAAAAATTTAAGAAACAAAAATAAATAAATAAATAAAATAAAATGACAATCATTACCGTAATTATCTGCATCATACTTGTTTCGTTAAAGTACAAATAAAATGTTATATTATTAAATGTATAAGTATTACAACAGAGATAAGTTTGAAGGGTCCATCGCTTGTATTCTCACAGATTCATATATTTTAAATGTATATATATCATGTTAAAAAGGGGATGTTGTTTTATATACAAATAATAATAATAATTAAGTTAACTAACTAATTAGGGAACCTTTTAACCAATATATTTCCAGTGTTCTGGAAAAATGAGAAGTCTGCACAGATCAAATCCCTCTGTATTACAAAAATGATTACAGAATGTTTTCTTTTTTTAAAGCTTTATTTCAGTTTATATATGGACTGGTGCTGTGAACTTCAAGGTTAAGAAGAAGTTCTGTGATCGATTGTTTCTGCCTGTTGTTTTGTCCTTGGTGCCTTAATAGTTAAATTTTGATTTTCAATAAAGGTTCTACCTTTAAAAACACAAATGTGGGAATTTAAGAACAGTTAACGTAATTCAAACACAATAATATAGTTTTTAAAAAATGTTTAAAAAACACGTATTACTTTGTACGCATGCGCGCTGTGAAGCCCTTGGTTTCGTTCTTCTTCTACGCTTCGCACGTTGCTTATCCTCCGCTGGATGCTTATCGTCATGGCGGCCCGTGTCCTGCAGCAGTGTGTCCGCTCGCTCGCACGGCCCTCGTTGAGGCTTTGCACGGGTAACGTAGCAGTCAGAGCCGCCGCCGCTCCGGCAGTGGCCATCCACCGACCTCTGTCCTTCGCTGCAGAGAGCCGGAGGACGCGGTGGTTCGGTCAGAGCCGGGTGAGTCCCCAATACCACGGTACAGTCGTGGCCTAGCACTTGGAGCTTGACCTACCGAATGTCTTTCAAAACTCCACCACTGAAATTACATTTAAAGGTTGTGTTTCTAGATTTTTTTCGGACTTGAATGTATCGACAGTGAGTTATCTGAAGTTACGACAGCGCGCGAGGCCGTATTTTACAATAAACGCGCGTCACTTTTTGCTAAATCGTTCTGTAGCCTGATAAGCTAGCAGGTTAGCAAGTTCAATGACAGTCAACATTTGTGTTTGTCTTTTTAGCGAGTTTCCTGTACAAACTTGAATTTTAATTAGTCTTTAACCACACAATTGCATTGTATAATTTTAGAGACATATTGTAGCACTGATAGTGTCGTCAAATAGATTCGATGCGGTGTAAAACAGGTTTGTTTTGCTTTTTCTGTTAGCCCGATGGAGCTCTAGTGTTGTTTAACTTCTATGTGTGTCTACTTCTATATATGATGTCATGTGTGAATGCATGATCTGAAATGTGAGACAGCATGGGATTATTTACCAATAAATGAAGGTTGACTAAATCATTGTTTAACTTCTGTTAAACTTTCTCTACCACAACTCTGTCATCCCCTTATTCAACAACTGGTGAATAGAACCATTTCAAAAATATATACTATAAAATTTTAATTATAATCCCAACTATTTTAATTTGTTTTTTATTTTTAATGTTTCCTTTCCCTTATTGAAACAGAGTGATATTACTTTCATTACTGTTTTAGCTCGCAAGAAAACCGCAAGGAAACAAATGTCATTTTTTACTTGTTTTGGTGCTTTTCTCTGCCTTATGTCTGGTTTTCCTTTTGTCCCGTTCAGATCTCAGTGGGGGTGTTTTGCCGACAGTATGGCGACCTGCCCCCCCTCACCTTAGAAACCATCAAAGACCGTGTCATGTATGTGCTGAAGCTCTATGACAAGATCAACCCAGAGAAGGTGAGCAGAGACTCTTGCGTCTGCAGAATATGTACATTTATATAATACAGATGGGAAACTGAAAGCTCTGTCATGGTGCACTGTGACAGATCCGTTTGTGAACGTAACTTCTACTAAAATAAAATTGTCAATCCGTCCTCCCCCCCAGCTGCAGACCTCCTCCCACTTCATGAAGGACTTGGGTTTGGACAGCTTGGACCAGGTGGAGATCATAATGGCGATGGAGGATGAGTTTGGTAAGTCGGCTTTTATTACAGCGGCTTCAGGAGATGCTCAAAAATCCTTTATAGTCCACGAGGATTGATGTGTAAATTTTTTTAAGTGAAAGACCTAAAGGTGGTTGGATAAAACCAAGACAATCCAGTTACCATAGAGATTGTCACCTGTGCTGGGACTCACTTATTTGCCAAAAAAGGGAGATTAGGATGTTTTTAAATGCATGCCCTCTTGTTCCATAGATCCTGTTGCAATCAAGTGAAACATTGACTCTTTACTCAGAACCAGACACCTAAAATAACATTTTCTACAAAAAGGCTGACATGAATCCAGAAACTGACTCAGATCGATCAGCCTCACAACTTTCCTAACTTTCCGCTTTGCTGCCATGACAACAGAAGTTATCAACATGTGTTCTCTGAGATGCATTAAGCGACCCTCCTACATAAGAGAATGGCTTAATGGACTGTCTTAATTCTATTTTACAGTTTAAAACATAAAATTGATTATAAAGTTTGAGCTTTTTTACATTTTTCCCCTAAGAATCTGCTTTTCTGTTATCGATTGGTCTGGTCTTCTGCATCTGACTCAAGTTTGGTCCTCTTGTAATGATAAAAGTGCATCCAAAAATGCCAGAATAAGCTCATTGGATTAAGTGCAATCAATATTTTTAGGTTCATTTTATTAAAATTAATTTTTTTATTAATTTTGTGCAGTCTGACAAATTAAAAAAATAAGTTTTTTTTAGACTTATTAGCTGACTGCAAGCAAATAAAGTTTTAGGTGCATTAATGTAAATGACGGCTTTCTAAATAACAGCATCTATCATGTTCACATATTTATAATTAGTTAAAACTTCTCTGCTTGTTCTTGTGGGTCTTTCAGGCTTCGAGATCCCAGACGCAGAGGCGGAGAAGTTGATGACTCCAGAGGAGATTGTACAATACATTGCAGACAAGAAAGACGTTTATGAATAATCTGTTCTACATCTCAAAAGGCAGGTGTCCTCACCTCATCGTTCAATTACAAGACGATGCAGATTCTGATCAGATTTTTTTTTCATTCCCTTCACAGAATGAAGCCCCCACAGGAAGTACCGGTGATGCAAACTCACGCCGCTGTCCCGTCTCTGCCCGACCATCGTTCTCTTGCAGCGACGTTTGAGTCACCTCATGTGTATTTAAATGTTTTTGGGCCACCAGAGGAATTAAAACAAAGAAAAACTTATTGTTTTAGGTATTTTTTTTTCTTCTTCATGCTCCAATGGTTCTGATGTATAATTTCTCAATAGATCAATAAAACAAATACAGTGTCTCTGTACATTTATTCAAAGTTATAAGTTATTACAAAGTGTATAGGAAAACAATAAGAGAGAAATACCAAAATTTTGGGTTACTACAGAAATATTTTTTTGGTTTTTAAAGATGTCACAGGTGTCCAAGTCAAGAAACTCCTCCCAACCTGGAGCATCATCCTTAACCATTGTGCTATTCTAGGCAAGTTTACATTAAAAGTGGGGTCATTTGGACCCCACATGACAGTGCGCTGAACTTTTTTTTTTCTTCAAGGATTTT
This sequence comes from Oryzias melastigma, assembly GCF_002922805.2. NCBI lineage: Eukaryota > Metazoa > Chordata > Actinopteri > Beloniformes > Adrianichthyidae > Oryzias > Oryzias melastigma. The sequence continues at coordinate 17,014,733 of NC_050519.1, read as the reverse complement.
TTTTTTTATCTACACTGGTGTCTGTGGCAGACATAAAGTCCTTTGTCCACCTTTGTAATGGGAGGGATCACACATCAATGTAAGGGTGGGGTCATCTGGACCCCATAAGAGACCACGAGGGTTAAGGGTAACCAAACAGAGAAGTTGGAGGCTGACTCCACCTACAGCTCAAATGTGAATCTCCAGTCAGAGGGGTGGGGCTGGAGAACAGGACTGGTAATAGTGGAGCTGCAGATCATGACATGGGACTTGCACAGTTTGACCAATCAAGAAATTCAAATGTATCAGCTCGATTTGACCTGTAGGGGGCAGCACACACACACTTTTTGACTATATTTTCAGGAATTAATTTGTCAAAAATTTGGCAAGAATCAACAGACAGCACTTTTAAAGGCCAGTTTATAGAGATCAACAGCCAAAAAAAGTTGATTTAGGGTTTGGTTACCCTTTAATGATGGAAGTGATTTAATGCCATAGCCTTATTTGATACTATTAAAGCCTTATTTTTTTGCCAAACCAACTTTCTGTATTGGAGAAAGCCAGATGTAAAAGGCAAGCTTATTATTTATTTATTTTTTTTGTCTGACCATTTAAAGGAAGCGATACAATTTAAAGATCTACTCCGATCATCTTTTGATCAATTTTTTTGAATTGTTCTGGGTAGTCTGAATTATGGTTTTGGTAGGCAAAAAAAAGGGTTTCTAGGACATATTTTGTGCAAAGCAGCATTGTTAGAAATTCACCTCTGAGTTGTGGGTGGGAATGTTGGGATGGAGAAACCCCATCCCCTCTTCCTGTCACTCAAAACTGAGCTGTTTACACGCTCTCCTGCTAGCTTACAGCCCCTCTTATCTCCAACCTAACAGAGGTGCAATAAAAATGGTGAGTTTTGAGCCAGATTCCAGCTCAGACCAGGAAAACGAAGACGTTCATGGATCTATTTGTAAGGGGATGCATCAGAATGGGCCAGATCAGACCCGCCCTGCACTTTTCTGTTACAGATACAATCTCTTTCAAACAGAAGTTTTTCATCTGCACTTGATTCATGATTTAAAAAAGAAAATTTGAAGAAAATGCAGTTTTAAGCTCAATATTTGACCACAATCTTGTTAAAAAAAAAGCGTTTTCATTAAGAAAAAAAATGCTCTTATTTTGAAACTTTTTCAGAACAGATATGAACAAAGCAAACAGACACATCAGTATCATTGTTAGTCTTTTATTGAGGGTTGTACCCAAGTTATACAGCTTTGTATGCTGGCTGCAGGAGCCAAATGGTTACAAACAGTAATCAGTATACGAGTACAGCCAACAGAAAGACCTACTACCTACTAAACTACACCTTAGTACAGATTCTCATAAGAGCACTAAAATCCTGAAAAATAAAAGAAAAATAAACAGAACAAACCAAGCAATAAAAGTAGAATAAAGAGATTAAATGAAACAAATAGACAGCATTAAAGGAGACATTCATTAGAGTACACTGGAGTTTTTTTTCTCTCTTAATACAATGTAATATCAGGCGACTTCGTTTTTGTCAATTTTTATACCCATACAAATAAAGATTGTCCTTCAAAAAGTGCAGATTCCACCGAAGTTTTAAGATAAAATCCTTTGATGAGTTGAGGAAGACGTTTGAAATAAAAAGGTACTTCCTGTTTTTGTGTCGAGAGAGGAAGACGCGCCCCCCTCCCCCTCAATCCACGCTTGATTATAGACGCTGTGTGTATTCTCTTATATATTATATAGTTTCAACAGTCTGCCCAGAAGCAATGTGCATTAAAGGTTTTACAGGTGATCCAACTACACTGGATTGATAGAATCTCTATTAAAAAAAAATAAAAAATAAAATAGAGAGTCCCCCACAGCGCCCTCTTCTGG
>NC_050519.1:16962415-17012523 GCF_002922805.2 Oryzias melastigma | reverse complement strand
ATCTACTCACAGATAGTTAAGAGATAATGAGTCACATTTTTATTCTTAAATATTAAAAAAAGTAGTAGAGTATCACTAGCCAGCTTCCCTCCTCTGTCTAACGCCACTTTTCCTTCCTTCCTTCTTCCCATCCATTCGGGAAGCTGCTTGGCAGCCTTGGGGATTGTACATTGCTCATGGTGGTTTTCCTCGCATCATCCTTTTTATTTTTTTTGTGTTTTTCTTCAAGCATTTAACATTGTCCAGCTTTTTTTTTTAAATACATACACTAAAAACGCACACAAAAATCCCTTTCCTTCCCTCTCACTCCTCGATTTGGCATAAGAGTTCACACACACACCCTTTGATGGACAAGCTTTTACAACATCATTATCACACACACAGAAGAGACGTCACACGGGGAACCAAAACGGTAACAACATTACTGAGAGGCATGTTTACAGACGCTGCTCGTCCCTTCTCTCACAGCTCGGCAGCGCTGCTTCCTGAGCTGCTGATCCGGGATCAGTTTTTGTCCCAACAAAGGTTAAGGTAAGGATTGCAAAAGAGGGACAAAGCTGCTCTGGTATCAGCAGTAGGAACAATATATTGCCCAAAAAAAAAATTAAAAAGTTTAAAGTAATTTCAATGCGCAGAAAGGGAATAAAGACGATCTAGAGCTCACTTGCCCCGCACCTCTTGTCAGTTTTGCACTTCCTCTCCTGTAGTTAAGCTTAGGGTTCGGAGAGGGAGAGCTGATCCTGGATTAGCCAGCAAGGAGGCAAGTGGAACCCTGTGTCCCTGAAAAAGCCAGGAAGAACCAGCTGATTGCAAGTCTACACCCACGTGGGGTCGAGCCTCTCCCTGTTTCAGTCAAACCGCGTGCTAGCGCCGCCGCGAGAACCCAAAAACTGAAGGTTTTTGATCTTCGGACTCGATTCCGGCGACAAAGACGACTCTCGGCCAGCTCGTTCCGTAAAGCAGCTGTCGCGGCACACCCACTGGCACTCCAGACCTGAAAATACTTCCCTGACCAGCTAACTCCCTTGCTTGGCTTTCCCTCCAATCTGCCCGAGTGCAAAATCCAAGGCTCTTCAGTTCAATTTGTCAAATTAATTTACATCAAGTACACAAAAAAAGAAACACGTTTAATTTGAAAACAGCTGTTCAAGACAAAAACAAAAACATAAGATATATATAGTTTAAGCAAAGATGTGGAAATCAGTAAACTACTCTTTATGATTGAAGTATTTGGTAGAGAGCATTCAATACTGGCACACACCACTGTCAAGTCTGGCTAATACTCAAATACGCTTTGAAGTTGTTAAATATTCACGGCTAAATTCAAGAAAAAAACACGAGTGAAGCCAACAATTATAGTACTTCTGAAATAAAAACCAAGGGTGGAAATGTGCGCACGCGAGAGGCTTCACAGAAGAAAAAAAAAAAAAAGACGTAATGAAGAGATTAAGGTCCATGGCTTCGCTAATGCTGATCTCTCACGCTTTCGTTCTACCGCCAAAAAACAACACAAATAAAAGAAAATTGTGCATTGTAGTGACTTAACAATCACCGCTAGATAAGTAGATCTAGAATTCACACTTGTAAATTTTTATGTTAACAAACACCACTGGTAGAGATTTTTTTTTCGTTGTTGTTGTTGTTTACATTCACACTGTTGAGCATACACACCGAGAACCCTAAACCCTGCAGATCTCCACACGCACACGCACGGTTCATGACTTCAGGAACTTCAAATGAGCACCCCGCCCTCCCCTGATCGATAGGAGGAGAAAAAAAACAAAATAAAACCCTAAAACAATACAATCATTTTCTATTTGTAAACAGATAGAAGCCACTTGACTTGTTGCATCTTCGGACACAATTAGGATCAAGGCAATGAAATGTGGACGACTTTTTCACTGTTAAAACCAAAAGAGGAGTTTAACGTCTTTTTTCGTAATAATTTAAAATATTTTTTTGTTTTTGAATGAAACATTGAAAAGACAAAGGGGGGGGCACCTCTCAAGGAGTCGATGTGAGAGGCTACAGTATGCATAGATACAGATTTGCCTTTTTCTTGGTTTAAAATTCAGACAAGACAGAACATTTTCTATTGAAAGTTACACACAAAAAATGTTTAAAATTACATGGGAGTGGAGGAGGAGGAAGAGGAGGAGGAGAGAAGGAGCTCTGGGATTACTACCACCCGTCCTCCGCCTCCTTCCCAAAAGCCTGCCTCCCTTTAAAGACAGCATATTGAAAGCAGTGTGTTGAGCTTCTCCAGCTTAAAGCAGTTATTTGGCAGGAAAAAAAAAGACCTATACATAGTTTTCAGTGCTAGAAGTTGGATTTTCCTTTCCTACAAGGAGTAGTAGTTTTTTTTTAATTCAACTACAAGGGGGGGGGGGTAAAACTGGCTTGATTTCCTGAGGACCATTGCTGGTTATTTAGCAGACAAAGAGGAATAGTTTAAATAACCAACGCCATGGCCAAAAACACTGATCCAAATTCCCAGAGATACAAAGCTCCATCCTCAATACTTTTTTTTATTTTTTTTTATGTATATTATTTATTTTTTTTATGTTTTTTTTAAAAGCTTTTTATTTTTTTTTGTGCATTTTCTAATTTATCCGATCTTCTTTTTAAAATGAAGAATCAACACACGTTCCGCCTCCTAAGTCTTGTAAACAAGAGGTTGCAGTGTGGCACCTCCAAAACATTGAAAGCCTATTCTGAAAGTGCTGTCCCCTCCCGGCCCACTAGGGGGCCTGAACCGGGAAAGGGCTTGCTAGATAGGCCCCGCCCCTCTCCTACATCCAGAGCGGGCGTGGCTTTGCTAGTCCCAGCTGCGACTACAGTCCTTTGCACTGCAGAGCTCAACGTTCTTTAGTTTTCAAAATAAAAGTCGGTGCAATACTTTTTAAATGTCACTTTTTCTTTTTTGTATCACCAGATAATCATCCTAGTCAGGTTTATTGTTGAACTATCTGTTGATCTCCACGACAACGCAGTAAGGTAGGCGTGCCAAGGCAGAGAGGAGCGCACACGTACTCGTTAACCATTCGCAGTCGCATAAGTATTTCACACACACACATACGGTAAGGACCTCAATGAGTAAACAGCTACACTGGAAAAACTGGCTGCTCCCTCTGTATTGCAGACTATATATACATATATGTATGTTTATATATGCACATACATATATTTATATATATAAATGAAAAAAAAACACATTCAGTGCAAAGTTAAAAGCTCATACTCCAACATTGTCGGCAAACAAATGCAAAAACAGAAAAAAAAGGTTTAAAAGTTGGAATTCAAACACAACAAATGAAACATAATAATGAGCTCGACTGAAACTTTTTTTTTGTATTTTTTTCTTTTTTTCCCGGTCTGAAAGAGCACTACCTGGAAGCAAATATCCATCTGTTCACATTATAGAATTGGCCTGCATGATTCAAGTATTCTGACTGATATGTTTTTGGGCTAAAACAAAGTGGACATATGTGCAGAGAACGTAACTTGTATTCCACAGGGAAAACCCCGTTTTGTTGAATAACTTGTAAGTGAGAAAAAGTCCTACGAGTGCCATTGCGTTTAGAACTACTTTTTTTCTTTTGTTTTGTTTTTAGCTGAACATTTCTTTCACTGACCCGATCCCCAGAGCCGGTTTGATTGGCCGCTGGTTCACAGGGAGTCCCCGCCCCCCGTCAGGTGATCCACTGGGAGGAAGGAGCTGATTGGAGAAGGGCTGTTGATCCTCCCGGGGTCGGCGCTGCTGGGGTTCCCCCACAGGGTACTGGAATAAGACCTGCTCCAGAGGGAGGAGCCATGCAGCTCACCGCTGTTCCACTGGTTGGGTTCAGAAGAGCGGCTGGGAAAGGACTGAGACTGATCCATTCTGCTCTGGGAGGAGCCAATGGCCTGCCAGCCGGAGGAGGGAGTGGCCAACGACTGCCCTTGTGCAAAAAAGCGGCTGATTTCCTCCTCGCTGGCGAACTCAGCCATAATAGTAGTGTTCCCCAAAACACACCTGTAGAGACAGCAGTTAGTCGCACCCTTTAGCTTTTACAGGACGCGTCTGAGATCAGCGGTTGGGAAAGGTCACGCCCTTACATGTGCAGGCTCTTCTGGGCCTTAGCGGCTTCGTCCTTTGAGCTGTAGCAGACCACGGCGTTACCATGTGGCAGGTTGAGGTGGAATGTGATCAGAGGGCCATGCTGCATGCACAGAGTCCTAAGAGTGGAGCCATCAATCTGCAGAAGGAAACAAAAAAGGGGGATTGAAATACATCACAAACACAGTGGATTATTTGCAGGCTAAAACAACTGTGCATTTAGGTACCTGAGGTGTGAGATTTTTCAGAACGAGCCATTGGGTTCTCCCTGAGCTGCTGCCATCACCCCAACTGGATCCTGCAAATGCAAACAGTTTAAATTAATCTGCAGCTTTCAACAGGGAAGAAGATCTGACATCAAAACGCCTCCAGAACCAAGACCAAATGTCAGAAACTACAGGTTTAAAAGGCTTCAGATAGACGTGAAGGTGAAAAAAAACATTAAATCGAGTGGTGTAAAATAAAAATATAAAGAGAAAATGATCTCTTCCTGAATACCAGAGGGGAAATAGATGTTTTTCTTAATCCACCAAAAACTACAATTCCCAAATCCTGTCCTTCTCAATTTGTAATATTGAAAAGCCCCAAATGTCCACTGTAGAGACCAAATTAGTTCATTCAGTAGTGTGCAGTGCTTGGGAGATATTCAGGTTTAGAAATGCCCTCAGCAGGACACATTTACATTGCTGGTAGTTTCAAAATAAAACAAAAAGGAATTTCCTTTTTAAACTCAACAAACCAAGAGTTTAAAGCATGGATGGGTAAACTTTAGTAGCTGTGGGCCGCAAAAGGTTCTAAAATGTGACAGACAGACCGGACCAGATTAGGAGCAGATTTGTGCTGTGTTTTGGAAATTTTACCTCGTAAAAGAAAGAACATGAGATCTTGACAAAAACATGCATTAGTCCTTGATTGAAAATGACATTAAATTGGAAAAGTTGTTATTTTAAAACTGTTTTTTTTGTTCTCATTTTAAAGCCATTTTCACCCATGAGTTGATGTCCTTCAGCAAAGAACTCAAACTCTGGGAAAAGCTGCGTTCATGTGGTGTTGGAATAATTGGAAAAATGATCGTCAGACTTGGAAATTACATGAAAATCAAAAAACAACAAATCTTCAAACATTACAGGAATGCAGAATAACTTTCTGTGCCTGATCGAAGGTGAATTTATTTGTAGTGCGTGTCTGTGGGGAGACACTTCAACTACAGGGACAATAAGACATTAATACAGGTATAATCAAAATCATTTATTCCAGTTTGATGGGCCAGATCAAATACTTAAAATGGATGCATATGGCCCCCGGGCCGTAGTTTGCCCACCCCTGGTTTAAGTCGACTGTGCGATTCCTCTCCAGACTCACCGGGTGTATATCTGGACTCGGTGAAGCCCCAGCCCCCCGGCCTCAGAGCAGAGCCATCCCAGCCCGAAGGCTTCTGGCCGGTGAGGCCGGGCGGTGGTCTGGAAGGAGCTGCAACCGGCAGCGGCTTGGGAGGCAACGGGACCTTCCAAAGCTCATGGGCTAGGGAGGAGTTGGACACAGAACCACCTCCAGGAGACCACTTTGACTCACTGGGTCTAGCTGCAAAGCCAAAGAAAACCATTTTGTTAAAACCATTTAACAGGTACAACAAAGGACCCTTATTTTGAAAAGGTTTACCTGAAGTGCTTTGTGCTGTACTGGTGAGGGAACTGCTGTGGCTGGAGGCACGAATGGATGACCAGGCACTGTTAGAAGGCATCGTGGTGTTCAGTGATGAGGGTGGCCCTGGAAACCACAAGAAGCGGGGTGGGGGTTAGAGTCTGGATCTATGCGCTCAGATTCTGCTGAGTCACCATCAGCCGATCAGTCAGAACTGCAGCCTACCGTTGTTCCTGTCCCTGAGGTGATCGGTGTCACGGACGGTGTTGATGGAGAGGTTGTTGATGACACTGCCGGGGGTCACATAAGGGTCAGTCTCTGGGTCAATGTTAGGGTAACCTTTCCAAGGTTCCCCGGGTCGGAACTCTGCAAAAAAAGAAATTAAAGCAGTTAGAATTTTACAGTTGAGAAAAAAAGATGCAAATGTTCAATTCAATAATATTATACACATAAAACCCTAGAAATAACTAATTGTTTACTTTCTTAAAAACATTACAAAATGACACCTATTTTTTCAATAAAATTGAGTATTTCTTGGGAAAAAACAAGCTTAGCTGCTAGCTTGTTGCGGTATCAATCTTTGTCTGTTTTGGATCAGTGATGGAACATTTACCTGGGGGCCAGGTGACAGTGTTTGCATGGGAAGGGGGGGAGTTGGCACGGGGCGGCCAGCCGTCACCCACTGAGCCTATTGGTTGGCCGGGAGGGCTCAGGGGAGGTGGACCAGGAGGCAGGAAGTCATAGAAAGGAGAGTCATCCAGACGCAACCCAGCCGAGATAGCACCTGAGAGGGAGCACAACAAACAAGATGCCATCTTTAACTCTGGTACTGGTCCAAAAATGTAATCTGATCAAGTCCTTTATTTATTTCTATTGAAAGATGATTTTGATAATATTAAGGACCTTAAAGACAATTATTTAACCTTATGAATGAGAAAATATCCTCTAAGAAACTCAAACTACCAATATTATCAATATTTACCAGATTTGCTGTTCTGCTCCAGGGGGTCGGTAGCCCAAAGTTTTTTGAGTCTGGACTGGTGTGGTTCTTTGTAGGCCACAGATCCACCACCACAGCTTCCACCACCAACGCCCATATCCAGGGGTACATTCAGGTTAGGGTTCAAGCCTAGAGGAAAGGAAGAAGTCAGTGATGCACCAGAAACGTATGTAGGAAAGTTAGGAAAATAAATAAAATCCTTCAAAGTCAACATACTTAAAGGGAAGTTGCCTAATGGTCCAAGAGGTGGAGCATTCTTCTGCATGTCAGATGCATTGTGGGACATGTAGTTGTCAGCATATGGTTTCAGAGGTGGAGCCTGTTTGAGCAGAGATGGATCCAGGTGCCGTGGGGGCTGCATCATTGACAAAGACGAACCGATAGGACGTGTCTGGAAAAGGAAAAAGGAATCAAGACATTTGCACAAATACAAACATTTTCAAATAACAGAAGATTTATTTTTGGAGAACACACCTGTTCAGTCGGTCGACCCACTGGTGTGGCTCTGGCATTTTGAAGCTTCTGTTGCTGCTGCTGCTGCTGCTGCTGGAGCAGCAGCCGCTGGAAACACACAAGACGAGGTAAAACGTGAGACAAATGCAGCAAAAAGTTGTTTTAGAAAACAGGAAGTTGAACCTAAAGATCTGCGTACCTGTAGCTGGTTGATGTGCTGTAGCTGTGACAGCTGGTTGAGCTGGGAGAGCTGGTTGAGCATAGCCACCTGCTGAGGGCCAAACAGAGGGTTTAGACCTCCATTTCCTCCCGGGTACTTCAACAAAGATGGAGGGACCTGGACACCAACAAAATTTTTAAAAAAAGAGGCATTTTTGAGCCATCAAGTGTTTTTCTTAGACTTTGATTTTATTCAAGCCACCAATAAATATTCTCCAAGCTCATTTGCTGGCTGATATATATGTTTTATCATACTGGGAATGCTTGGTGTGATCTTTGTGGCCTATTTTCAAAATAAAGTACACTTAGTCACCATCAAACTACAGCAGGACCCAGAAAAATCACCAACATGTCATTTTATTAAAATTCACTCCATAATATGTTTAGAAAGTTAACAAATTTTACATTTTTAATATTTGTATTTGTTAAATAAATCAACTGAGTTGATTCAAGCAGTATCAGTATCAAAGCTAGAGGTCAGGATGTTAATTTTTGTTTATTAATAAAGCTATGAAGCAAGAATTTTCCCCTCACATTCTGTGATTCGTCTTTAATCTGAAATTGTTCTGAATCTTTCTGAAATAAATGTGTTGTAGTGTCTTCTTAAATATACGTCAGGGTTGTCTTTAAGTTTATTTATATAATTACAATGCAATAAACTGTCAGATTATAATGACCACGCTAACATTTACAACAGACAGAATCAAAATGTGTTGTTGCACTCTTGAGAGGTCGCTATGGCAGCAGTAAGGCACTAGAGGGCCCTGATTTTTACTGTATTTTGTTGTTGGTCAAAAGCTGATCTCAAGGCTTAAGCTCTGAAGAACTAGTCTTATTCTGTCTGTTTTTATTTTTTAATCTGCTTTCCTCTTTTTGCTATATTACTTTTTATCTTCTGTGTTGCTCTCTTCTTCTATTAGACTTTCCCTAAAAAAATTTCTTTCAGCAAATGTGACTTCAATGAAGCAAATTATTTTGGTAAAAATATGTGAAATATTAGACTTTCATGTCAGTTAAGATTCAGTCTTCAAAAGATAATTGTGTGGATAAGTTGTTGCAGGTAGAACTGCAGATATTTCTCCATTTGTTAAAGTGAAGTCTAAACTGACATGGTTGTGTTGAAGGTGTAAACACACAACTTTCTTCCTCCCAAATTGTTTCAAATTCAAAAAATTTAATTCAAAAGTGTTTTTTTTTGTGAAAGTCAGGTGTCATTTTAGGATACAGTGATGGTTTTCCTCACTGAATACCTGTCTATTCTTTCTTAGCCTGGAATGAATGTTGCTTTTTACTTGATTAGTGTGAGAACTACACCAGAGTTACGCCAGAGGTACATCAGCTGCATAAATCAAGATAAATGTGGTTTTTCAATCTTGTTTTTTGTAGCACTTTAAGTCAACCCTGATGGTAACCTGGAGCGTCTTGAATAAATTAAAGTGAATAAACTCAAGCTTTTATTATAAAGAGGTATTAATAGCCTGTTGTTGCAGAAATCCCTCTGAGGAACGATGAGCAGTGAAGTGGAAAGTACCTGAGAGGGCAGGAGGGGTGGAGGCACTTGGTTACGAAGGTTTGATTGCGGAGGGGGCTGGGATTGGGTGGCGCCTCGGCCTTGTGCTACGCTGCTGCCACCCAACATGGAGTTTACATTCTGAAAGGACAAAAAAAACAATAACATTTAAATGTTACGTCTCTCAGGCATAAATAGAAGAAAAGTAGGAAGCTGTGCACCTCAGTGTTCCCTTTTTTCATTGTTATGCTACATTTTCTGATGCAAAGAATGACAACTTCACATTCAATTAACAACTAAAAAGACCTTATTTGAAATTCAAACCATTTTTCTTTAATTTAAAATGCTTAAAGTCCCACTTTGATCATCTTTTGATGTTTTATGAAAGAGTTCCCAGAGCTCTTTTAATTATAATGCCATTTTTAGAAAAAACTGTCATTTTCTAGAACATAAGTGTTCCATGTTTTGACTTTAGCATTTTATTTTATTTGGATTCTAATGAACAAAACCACAACATCATGTCAAATACGGAAGGCAGTATGTGCTGCAGGTGCTTGCCTTTATTAACATTAAAAACCCTCAATAACGACAGTCTGTGCCTGACGCAGCACAACGATAAAACAAGCACCCCGTCTCACACTCACCTGCTGAGCTGACCCAGAACTAGAGTGGAAAGAGGACGGCCCAGAGTTGACACAGGGAACGGGTTTAACAGAACTGCTAGAGGAAAGGCTCATGCTCTGACTGGAGGGAAGCTCATCGGAAGCCGGACTATCGTAAGCAGAAAGCTGCAGAAGCAAAGCCCGGGTGGACGGCAAGCACAGAGGGGCAAGAAGCACACCAGCAGCCGAAGAAACACACAACGGGGAGAAGAAAAGAACCAAAGTTAATTTTTTAAAGGGGATGAGAGAGGAAAAGGAAAAAAAGAGAAGGAAATCAACGAGCATAGAGTGAAAACAGGAAGTCCAGATGCAGAAAGTAGGAAGGTTTAAAGTTTAAGAGGTTAGGGCAAAGCAACAAGAAAGGAATAAAAGTTTGCACGGCCACAGGCTAAAAGCAACTAGATAAAAGATTTCCACATTCATTTAAACTAAATATTTTCCTTCAACAGAAAATTTTAGGACATTTTGTACAACACCACGCAAACTTGTGAATTTTATAATGTAATAGTTAAGGTATATTGTTAGGGACCAAGATTAAAAAGCTTCAACTCCTTTCTACTCCATTTTGAACAACATATTAAGGTCATTTATTTTATTTCATAATTTATACAAAACGTTTTGTTTGTTGTTTTTCATTGTAAAATGTAATAATCTGAGTTGTTTTGTCTTGTTTATTGAGGGTGAAAGTAGACAAAAACAACAATGAGGATATGCTCATACTAATAAATTGCATATATACTGATGAAAATGAATGTAAAACTGGCTGTGAACTAAACCAACAAAGAGAAAAGTGTTCTTTGAATAAAATGCTGAACAACATAAACTGTTCATTTATGATTTCAGCCAAAAGTGGAAAAAATAATGTAAACAAACCAATGTAAAGAAAACTCGAGTTATTAAAAACTAATATTTATAAAATGAAAAAACTGAAATTTTGTATTTTTTCACTTGAGAATATATATATAATTTTTTTCTTTCTAATTTTATTTTCTATTTTCACCGTTTTTTTATGTACTTAATTTTGTATTTTTTTAATTTGGTAAATTTACCTGATATTTTTATTAACTGTAAAAAAAAAAAAAAAAAGAAAAAAAAAAATCTTACCAGGGTTACAGGTTCATTTTGAAACTTTGCTGCACATAGATTAAAAGGGCCGCACCCATTCATAAAAAGTTCATTTACAGTTTAAAATAGTCATAAAACACCAAACAAGTTTTTTATACACTATAAACCAACTAAAAACTGTCATCATACCTTGTCATAGTAAGGACTGCGATCCATTGCAGAATCCTTGTGGAGCTGATGCCGGGATCCTGAACTCTTCCCCATGACGCTGCTAAACTCCCCCATGCTGCTCATGTCCACGCGCTTGTCGGCCATCATACCCGGCCCTGATTTTAAGGAGTCGTCAGGTGAGTCTCTCTGCAAGACAAACCAAAAAAGTGTGAGTTGTTTCCTGATGAAAACGGTTCAAAAGCTGTGATTTTCTTATAGTTTTCTTTTTGACTAGATGGAAATTGACTTCAAGTATTTTCTACAAAAGAAAATTTAAAAATGGGTACCTTATAAAAGCTGAAATGTAATGAACTTTGAACTTAACTTTATAATAATGTAATAATAATAATCACATTTTTAAACCATTTCCTGTAACATAACAAATAAAAGTGTTCCAACATATTGGTGTCGTTACATATCTGTCGCTCGCATTATTTTAATTTTGGACTGACTCAATTATTATTTTAGTCCTCCATGAACTAACATAAAAACATCTCAACTATTTTTATTAAAAGTAAACACCTGATTATTGAATTTAAATTGCCATTAGTTCCCACTTTTAACAATATACATTAATGCAATATGAACATTAATTTTAAAAAGGGCGGGATTCATTTGAACTTTATTTAAATCTTCTGCTTTAGATCTACTGTCACACCGACAGACTGCTTTAAGGTGGGCGGAGCTTAAACGCCCGCTTCTGTTCAATGAGAACAGTAACAAAACTAGCTTTCAAATTTGAGAAACCCCAGAAAAGTCTCCAGAGGCACCAGCAAAAGTTGTTTGTTCCCATTAAAAATATTGAAAATTGTCAATTTGAGAGAAAGTTCCAAATAGCACCTTCATTGTTTGGCTAAAGTTTGAAAGGCGCCATTAAAATTTTAGCAAAATTGTCCTTAACCTGAAAACAAATGCTTCTTTTCATTCACAGGATCCATTACAACATCGCAAGAGCTTATTTTACAAGATATAAGGGTGTGAAGGGAAATACAAGACTTGCCTGGAAGTTCATGTTGTTGAATTGGTTGACAAAAGGTTTCATCCAAAGTTCATCCTGTTTGTTGACAGGTTTGTTCATCTGAAATAAGACAGATGAAACCAAACACTTATAACATTATTTAAAATGGGTTTGAATAGAATAACGTAATAAATAATAGCGTGTGAGGTCACAAACCTTGTTGGAAACTTTAGGCTTGTAGTTCCAGGTGTTCTGGTCGCTGGACCTGCTGTCCTGCTGGCTGTTGCTCCACATTCCGATTTCCACCTCCTCTTCCTGATCCCAGCTGTTGCCCATAGATACGTCCTCGCCGCACCAAGTCTCCATAGGCTTATGGGCAGGAGCTTTAGAGAGGAGGCAGATCGTTTTTCCACCAGCAGCAAACATTTACAGATTTGAAGTCATTGTTTACATAGTTGACTGGTCCAGATTTACGTGAACACTTACTGGGCTTGTTCTGGCTGCCCCATCCAGAGGAAGGCTCTCTCTTCTCCCTACTGGGTTCATCCCAGCCGGTACTGGTGTCCACTGGCTTTCCCCAGGCAGATGTACCATTATCCACTGTAACAGGGGGAGCAGCTGTAGGCTCCCCCCATGTTGAAGAGTCTTTTTGTTGAGGGTACATCTCTCCCCACTCTAAATAAAACAACAATAGATATTTTGTCATTCCTAAAGATATAAGTGATAGCATCATTTTTACCTGAATATGTTTGCCTAAAATCACAAACATGATTATCATCAGGTTAAGCCTCGTTTCCACTGAGCGGTCCAGACTGGACTGGAACTTTGAGTGTTTCCATTACAAAATGGACCTGTTAAGCAGAACATTTCTGGTCCCCCTTTGGTCGTGGGTTCATAGGAAAAATGAGTTGACCCGTGTGGGCAGAGCTTCTGTCATCACACGATGTAATCTATTAATTGGCGAAACGCTTTTACGACAACAGCAAGCATCTGACCAGCGCTTTTCCTGACTCAAGATCCAAACCGAAAGTTTTGTCCTCTCCTCGGCTGTGTTCTTCTTCGCCCTCACAATCTTCTTGCCAAGAATAATAAATTCTTTACATACAGTATCCCCCCTTATTCGCAGGGGGTGGGGACCGGAGACACACCGAAACCACACAAATACAGTGCGCCTTATAGCTCAGAATATACAGTACAACAATGGTAAAAAGATAAAGCAAACACTTCAAAAATGTCAGCTTTTCTTAGCTATACTAAAAAATGAAGTCATAGGATTGGGGCACTAATAAAAAGATGTCATGTTTAGTTGGACAAATAGCCCTGCAGATAGCAGTGTCTGAGCTCCTGAGTGTTTGTGAGCTCAAACCGGCTCCTGTTTCTGTTGACTACCCAGACCTGCCACTTTCTCTCCTTCACAGGAAGAGTTTGGGGAAATGCCAGGGATACCGCTCTGTAAAAATAGACAGATCATGGGGTTGCCTGGGACGCAAACGTTTCTCCAGAGACGGAACGCAGAAAGCAGACTGACAAGGAGGCAATCCCCACGTTCAGGAAGACATTTATGCTAGACATCGACACAAATCCGATAAACAAAAATAAACAGGACAGCAGACGACAAGAGACACTTCCAACAGCAGACTTTAAGGTATTATCTCAAAATCAGGACAAACATGAACGTCTAGTTTTCTTTTTTAAATCAGTTCCGTGACAAAACACACTCCAAAAACACTGAAAGTATCATAGCTAGTTTCTTTTTGTGTCAAAGCAGTAGCTGAGAGGTTCGTCCCAACATGCCTCACTGTCAAAGCTGTTGGTTCAGTTACATTCTGACACTAGGAACTGTGGGGGGAAAAAAGGCGCCTTTGTCTTCAGTTACTCGATTACTCTTTACACTTACAATAAAACTGTTTCCATAATACCTTTCATCTGACCCGTTCAGCACTGATCCAAACACCAAAGTATGTTCTTTAACAGAGCTGGCAGGAGAGCCAGACAGGAATGAAATAATAAAGGTGAACGGGAGGATAGAAACTCAGATGCTCTTAACATTCCAAGGCGATGACTCAGTGTGCTAAAAGAGAGCGACTTCAACAGGAACGACACCATTAAAAAAGGGGGAGGGGGGGTGTATTTACTTGACTTCTTATGCTTCCCTGGAAATAGCATGCGAGTGTCAATATTTTTAAATGTCATTACATTTTCTTTTTCCTGTATTGTTAACATTTTCTTACATTTTTCTCACTTAAAAGTGTAGCATGACAACCTTTAATGCATTTTTAAAGTTTAAATAATTTAAAACTACAAAAATGGCAAAAAGTTAAAGGAAAGTATGTTAAATTTCTTCTCCGCGTTTGACCCATCCCCCGGGGGGAGAGGTGAGCTGCAGACACAGCTGCGCTCAGGAACCATCAACCCCCCAATCTAACCATTTAAGTGTTAAACAGGGAGGCATTAAGTCATTTTAGAGTCTTTAGTAAGAATTGGCCTGGATTTAAACTCAAGACCTTCCAGTGTCAGGGCGTACACTCTACCGGCCACTGAACTATATTTTTCTGTTGAAAAACTTTCAACAAACTTTCGCTTAAATAGAATTCGATAGTTTTAAAAATCAGAAATTATTCACTAAAATACCCTTTATTTTCCTTTGATTTTTCAAAACTTCCCTTTAAATATATTAATTTTGCATAGTGAAAATAGTTAACCAAGATACCCGACATACCTGACATTTTTTCCTGGCTATGAGGCTGCATTGAGCCATGGGATGGGTGGGAGTTGGTTTGAGAGGATATGTTCATGGCTTCTTGATCGGACTGATTCGTCTTGCTGTTCCACATGTTGACAGACGTACTGCTGCATTTACCTAAAAGACACATTTGTCATCAACCAAAAATGTCGAAGTAAATGAGGTATCTTTTTGGAGGGTATTGTGTAAATGTTTACCAGGGTTTTCCCAAGCTGAAGTTCCATCGTCGATTTCCATTCTTCGACGTATGGACTCTGGAGAGGGTTCTTCCCACCCTGTCGATGTTTCTTCCTTATGACCAACTGTGGGAATAGGGCCTCCACGCCAGCCTTCAAGAGTGGTAAAAGGCAAGTCGTGTTATTTGAAGAAACATGACTTGCAAATGAACAAACTATTAAATCTGCTTTGATAGAAAAGGAAGTTCTGGTTGTCACCTGTGGGTTTGTTTGCGCCTTGATTACTTCTGGATTCGGGGCCCTTCCCCCACTCATTGGAAGCTTTCGAACTCTGTTCCCCCCAGCTGTGAGCTCCATTGCTGGTCTTCGCTGGCTCCCCCCAGCCTTGAGTGTTACTCGGAGGGTTAGGTTTGAGTACAGAGTCCCCCCACTTGGAGCCCTGGTTTGGAGTGCTCTGGTCTGGAGTATTTGATCCCCCGCTGCCCACCCAGGTGTTACTGCTGCTTGTGTTGACCCGGCTTGGCTCGCTCCAACATCCAGAGCCGGACCGGTCACTGTCGCTGTCCCAGCCCACAGAGCCGGCGCCTTTCTGAGGTTCCCCCCAATGGTTACTGGCCCCTGCCCTGGTGTCATCAACACTACTTCCCCAGGCATCGCTTCCACTTCCACTATTAGAACCCCAGCCTTGCTGCACGGTGGAGGTGTTTGTCCAAGTACTTGATCTAAAACCAAAATGGAGACGGTTGTTATTTTTGTTTATTTTATTTAATATTGTCAAGAGAAATAACAATAATTACCTGTCGTCTTTCATGTTGTTGTTCCAGGTGTTGTTGTTACTACCCTTGTAGCTGGATGTATCCTCCCAGCCACCATGTCCACTGCCTCCATTGGGTGAGCCTTTACCGTCCCACCCAGAAGTTTGTCTCCGATCTCCCCAGCTAGATATTCCACTCTCAGGGTCTGCACTGTCTGACCCACCACCCCAACCTAAACATGAACCAGAAGAGCACAAAAAATTATGTTTTTATTACTTGATTTTATTATAGCAACATTTGTTAAAATGCAAATCCTACAAACAAAAAATATTCCAAAAGCAACTCCTACCTCCAGAGGTCTGTGAGGGATTTGTCTGCTGCCCTGTGCCCCAGCCGGAGCCTCCACTGCAAAGCTTTCTTTCATCTCCTCTGGGACCCTGGTGCTGATTGTTTGGAGAATTGACATCCCAGGCAGTGTTTTGCCGTACGGGTGTTTGTCCCCATCCAGTGTTAGACAGAACCCTTGGGTCTACATCGGCCCGGGCCAGAGCTGGCACTACTGACGTCGGAAGGATACCTTTCCTGCGGTTCCCTCCTTTGGACTGGTTGCTTTCTCTGTCTGAAGTAGATCGACTCCCAGAACTCTCACCGCTTCCTTCACTTCCTCCAGAGCGGCCCCAGCCTCCGGTGACATTTCCCAAGCCATGGTTGCTACCAACCCCTGCTCCACCGATCCCCATAGCATCATCTTCCAGACTTTTCCACCCATTGTTGGCAGATACTCCTTTATGGCTTCCAGTATCCGAGTGGTTGTTGCCAGAAATCGGTGATCCCCATTCCCCATTTGACATTTTGTTGTTAGATGTGGAAGAAGACGATGACGAAGTAGAGGATGCACTGCTCCCCCAGGGGCGAGGTATCCCTGCTTGAGGGGTCATAGTAGTTTGGTTTCCATTTCCTGGTGTTTGACCTGCCGAACCTGGGACTTGAGTCGGACCGACACCCCAGGGCAAGTTGCTCTGAGGGGGATTATTGGTGGGCCCCTGGTCCCAGTGCGACGCCCCAGTGTTATTGTGGTTATTATTACTCTTGAAAGCAGCAGCAGAGGAGATTTGTGGGTTCACAGTGTCTGCATTCGAGGGGCCCTTGTCAAAAGGGTAGGTAGATGTGCCCCAAGGCGTACCGATGGCCCCAGTACCTCCCAACTCTCCTTGGGGGTGCTGGGGGGCTAGAGAGGGATTTCCATTGGCTAGTAGACCCCGATTTCCTCCTCCAAAGGAACCCCAGGAACAATCCCCGTCAAGTTGGGGTGAGGCGGTAGAGTTTGGTGGAGTAGAGGTCATTGTGGTGTTAGTAGTAGTAGTAGTATTCATCATGATAGTGTTATTTGGTCCATTGGGTTCAGTGCTTAAGTTGGTAGACTGCAGACCACCACTTCCGCTGTTGCTGCCCAACAATTTGCCGCTTGATGTACCATTGTTCACCTCGGTGTCCTCCATCATACTGCTGCTATCCGGAGCTGCCATACTTCCCCAGCCCAGCAATGGGACCTGTTTTGGAGTCATACCCAGTTTGGAACTCATCCCCTGAGCCTGTGGAGGCCGTTGGCCCTGGCACACTGGGCTTGGGGTTGGGTTTTGTGGCCAGGCACCATGGTTGTTATTTGGATTTAAAGTGTTTGGGTTTAACCCCCCATTGATACAGGGACTGCTCCTGTCAGTGGTGATCATGTTGCTTTCCAAGGACGGGCCCCACACACCACTGGTATTGTGGTTGCTTAAATTATTGCTGCCAATACTGTTTGACCCCACATTGGGGTAGTGTGAGGATCCAGTGATATTGTTTCCATTACTTCCGTTTCCAACACCTCCACTGATTACTTGACAACTGTTGCTTTCGCCATTAAAGTTAACTTCAAGCATCATGGTAGAAGTCCCCAAAGAAGAGGGGGTAGAAGCTGCAGAAGATGTCACAGACGAAACATTTCCTGATATCATCATCACTGTAGGCGCAGCAACAGAGCCAAGGTTCTTATCTGAGCCGATTGACGAACTAGAATCTGCATCCGTGCACTCTGATGCCAACTCAGGATCTGAACCTGAACCACAGCCAGAGGAGGAAGAAGAGGAGGAGCAAGAAAATGAAGATGAGGAAGGTGGCCAAACAGAGGAGCTAGCGGAACAAGGATTATTGGATTTGTCCGTGTTTCCGTCCACTAGCACTTTGCCCCAGTTGCTGCTGCTGTCACTGCTGCAAGGGGAACCAGAAGACCAGGGGGAAGGCTCATACTGCGAGTCCAAGCCAGGATGGTCCAGACCTATAGAAATAATGAATACAAATTTATTAAAACATGAATTAGGTCAACAAATACAATGTTTGGTAACAAATGTTCATATTTCTCATGTTAGTATTAAAAAACACATGAAACACTATGAGCTGGTCATTGAAAAGGACATTGCGATTAAGTTTGAATAGCAAAATTTTGTTGGCATATTGTTATTTGAAAACATTAAAATGGGTTAAAAAAAACCTTCACTTTAAAGAAACCTTTTTTATTACACAGGTGAACTGTTTGTTTTTTTTTGTGTACACTGACATTTATTAATGTCATTACTTTATTTCAAATCATCTCGATAAGTCATTAGAATTTAAGTGCATTAGAATTGCACTAAACAGAACAAAGTAGAATCAGAGTGGAATTTGGCTTGCTTATTTTTAGAAAGCATTTAGGTGAACTATAAATACATAACTTCTGCTTCATTACACAAATAATTCTTTAAAAACCCTAAAATATTACTTGCTGGATTATTATTATTTTATTATATTTTATTTACACAAGTGTATCTACGATGAACATTACAGACCTATTCTAACATTTTAAGTGGGATGATGCCCATTTTTGTTTTGTTCAACTGCATTTACTCACTTTCTCATTTAAATTTAAATTGTAAATACCATCCACTTTGAGCCAAGACCAAATTTATCAATTTCTCATCAAAATAATAAGGAAAAAGACTGAGGAAGTAGGAAATTTAGGAAGTTTAACAAGAAAGTAATATGTAGTCACCTGTTTGATTAGGGGAATGGCTGACGGAATCCCGAATGGGAGCCATGCCTGGAAACAGAGAGCAGGAGACCGTCAAAAAGACTCGGGGGTAAGAGACAGAAAGAGAGAAGAAGGCTTTGGAAACAAAGAGCAGTTGAATGAGAATCAAGCACATATAAAAGCAAAAAAAGATGACAGTCAAAAATTTAAAAGGGAAGAAAGATTTGCAAGAATAAAGACATTAATAAGAGAGCAGTAAATTTCTACATTTATCTCTAGTAAAATGCATCACCATACGCATTGTCATTTTCAGCTAAAATTGTATATCACTGCCGAATTATTTCATTTATTAAATTCACATGTTTAAGTTTTGATGTATAAACAAAAAACAAAAATAATTTTACATTTTCATTTTAAATTAAATTTGGAACAACTTCTCACATAAGTGATATATAAGTGAAATATAATCAATGACTATTTTTTATAAGTCAAAGTTTTTGCATAGTTTGGCCGAAGGTGTCACTAATTATTATGATTATTTTCTTTTTTAGAAGACAAGCTCCACACGAAACTGTAGGTGTATGTATGAGTATTTGCTACTGAAGCATTAGAAACGGAGCCGCTCAGGATTATGTTAGGGTCAGCAGAATTGTTACAAAGGTGACGCAGAGGATGAAGAATTTCATGAATTTAGTGATTTAAATTATTGTAAAGAGTTGAGTTAAGTTGAGTTGAATGCATGTTCTTTATGCTACAGTTAGATTCCGCCAATGTTTCATTAAGCACATATTCAGTCTATTATTATTTTTCCCAATCTTTATGATTTGCTCCCTTTTCCAGCCTCCAAAGAACACAAACGAACAAGAACTAAACAACAATAACCTTTGGTTTGGTGTAACATTTTTAAAATTATTCATCACACAAGTTCACCTCCGCAACTGCAAATGTGTTTTTGTTTGAAAATGAAAAAAGATGATAAGGAAAGTTGCACAGTTCACGCAGTCCTACCCAAACATTTTTTGAGAGGGGTTTAAAGTTTACCTTTCAGTGCCACTGGCAGGTGCGGTTCCTGGCTGGGCAGGAGGGTGTCCCCAGGTTCCGTAAAGAAGGATTGACCTTTGGTTCCCAGGTTGACGAGATGGGAGGTCAAAGATCTGGGCTCTGTTAGTGGAACCTCAAAGGTGTGAGATGAGGAGGCGGGGCTTGTGAGGGTAGGCAGCGGGCTGCTCAGCCCCACTCTGCATCGCTGAGAACTTCAGGTATGTGTATTTATGTGTGGGGAGGGGTAAAGGGGGGCTGTGGGTTGGATATAATACTGTTTCCTCCCTTGGTACGCTCTGGCACTGCAAGAGAGACGGGAAATAACAAACATTGTCAGAGATGAGCACTATAAACATCAGTTTTGGATGTGAAGACCCACTCCAGTCATCTTTTAGTCGATTTTGAAAGTATCCCCAAGGGTATTTTAAATATGATTCTGGTGTTTTTAGCCAAAAATCAAAAAATCTTTTTTCTAGGAAAACGTTTCTGCAGACTGCCAGCAGTTCGTTAAAAATGTCAATGAGTTCTGGTCAGAACCTTTGGCGTGGAGTAAGCCCATCCCAATTTCCCATCATCCATCTATTTACATGCTCAGCCGCTATCTTATAACCCTTCACACACCTAACCCAACATCACCAATACAAAATTGGCGAGCAAATCGGAGATATTCAGCCATACAGTTTTGAGCCAGATATCAGCTCAGATGAGGAAAACGAAGAAATGAAAACAATCTATTCTTCTGTAAGTGGATACATCATAATGGCGGGGAGCAGGGAGCCCATGGCTTAGCCATTATCTTTCTGTTTTATGTCGTACAGTTTGTTCTCAAGTCTTGTCTATTCCTGAACTTTCAAGTCATTTGAACATTAATTAGGCTAAAATATTAAATCTTTTGTTGTGAAATCATTACAAATCAAAAATGACAAGTTTGTTCAAAGGAGAAATGGGTTATACACTAATCAATACAACAGTCATCCTTGCTCCAAAAACCTTGACCTAAAATCTAGTGTCTGAGATGCTCCTTGAGCAGAGTTGCATTGCTGCTGCACTCTTCCTGCTGGAGAATCACGGCAGAACAATGCAAGTCAACAATGACAAAAGGCCGGCCACCCACACACATACCTTGAATACTTTAAAGGTTAAATATATCCAAGAAGACTAAGGTAAGTGAATTAAGTCAAACTGCCTGACCAGAGACCCACTGAAACAACTGAACAGACACAAACCTCATAGCAGATAAATAACAATAGACAGGCAGATTTCCAGAGTCAAAACAGTAAATCAACACTATTTGACACACATTAAGTAAAGAAATACAATTGTTCCTGGAGCTACAAAGGCTGTCATCATACTAAGGAAATTGCAGATCTTACTAATGCAAATAAAATGCAACCAGGATTATATTACAAACTATTGATTATTAACCAAATACATACTTAAAAAATAAATCATAAATGATTTCTTGATTTTTTTTTAACCTTCCATCTTTCAGTGTTTCGATGAACATAACAGACCTCAAATGTTTTGAAGTGGGACAACTTTCAGAGTCAGTGGCTGACAAATATGTTTACACCTCATTGTATGATTGAATGACAAACTATTTTTAGACAACAGTGCCCATGTATAACTCGTGTACTCTTCAAAATGGTCATCTGATCTTTTGGTCTAATCTCAGGAGAGCATGCTAGTACAGAGTCAAGACACTATGGCAGATGAATTTAACCATCCTAAAATAAGTGGAATTGTTATGTGGAAAATGAATAACTACAAACTTTTTATTAAAAAGTACATTAGTATGTATGACCTTTCCTTCATGCATTTGTTAAATGCACCTCTTGCCTGCAGGACATATCTATTTATGAAAGCAAAATAGCAACCAGTGACAAAGAAAAGAAAAGAAAAAAAACTCCTATGAGACAACCAGCTACAATGCAGATGGAAATGGGACGCCTCAATAGACAAGAGATTCAGTTCTATGGCACTAAGGCATCAATAAATAGGAACTATTCAATTTAAAATTGATCGTTTAAAAAAAAGACAATTCTGCAGCCATCTATCAGGTTCAGTCAGGAAGTGTTTTACAGGGTGTGTTTTCTATTACCAGAATAACCTTTAAGTAGTCCAAAACCAATCATTAAGAAGAAATACAACAAAATCTATTATATATGCAGAAATACAATAAATGTAATATTGGGGGGGGGGGTTCAGATGCAAAGAATCCCAACTTCACATTAAAATAACAACTGAAAAGATCTTATTGGAAATTCAAAATATTTTTTTTTATTTTAAAATGTTTTAGTCCCACTTTGATCATCTTTTGATCTTTTATAAGACTTCCTAGAACTCTTTTAATTATTATGCCATTTTTAGCCAAAACCCTAATTTTCTATGACATAATTGTTCCACGTTTTGACTTTATTTTTTTTTTCTAATTTTAATTCTGACACACAAAACAGAAGCTGAAAATCTACACGACTTCTATCCTTTTGTAGAGCTCAAAGCTTTTTGCTGAAAAAGGGGCTTTTAAACATTCCGTAAACCATTTTCAGTGAAGTTAAAAAAGTGGTGGTTGGTTGAATAGTTTAAAAGGTTGAAGCGTTATGGAGTTAAAAATTACGAGCACCCATCTCCTAAAAGAGCTACGGGCGTCCAAAAAGTGTACGGAAGACGTAGAGAAAATAAAGAAATAAAGAGAAACAGGAACACTATAGTGTGAATGCTGACTCAGAAAGCACACTATAATAAAAAAAATAAGAGAAAAATTAACCATGGAATATTAAGACAATATTTCTTCAGGGCTCTAGACTAAATTTTTGTACTGGTTGCACCGGTGCGCCCACCTTTTTCTCTTAGGTGCACCAGCACAAAAGTTTGGTGCACGGACCTTCTCGATTGCATTGCATTTAACAGAACTTTTACATGGTCTCTTTCCTTTTTATTTGCTGTCAATGTCTGCATTAAGATTTGAAAATGATTAACTTGCAAACTGGTAAGCATAAAGCCTTTTATTTTAAACACAATTCTACAATAATGGTAAGCTACAAAATGTATATAGTATATAAAAATTAATAAAAATGTGCAGTTTGAAAAAGCTTAAATTTGCGACAGCAAGTGAAGTGGGTGGAGCCTAAGTCTCCTTGCTCTGCTCCATTCTGAAGTATCTACTTGTAGACAAACAGATCTATGAACGTCTGTTTTCCTGGTCAGCTGGAATCTGGATCAGAACTGTTCGTCTGCATACAAATGATATTGCTCATCATCTTTGTTGCAAGCTAATGTTAGCTTGGGGGTGTTAGGGGCTGTAAGCTAGTGGGAGAGCGAGTAAACAAAGATTTCATGAGATATCAGCGTTAGGCTTACTTCACACCAACAGCCCAACCCACAACTAAGAGGTAAATTTCTAATGAATTCCTGTCGCCCTGCAGAAACTATGTCCTAGAAAATGACAAGTTTTTAGATTTCGCCTAAAACAGCAGAATCATAATGAACAGACCATTTTAAAACACTTTAAAAACAGATCAAATATAGTTGGAGTAGGACTTTAAAATGCTTCACAGAGATGAAACTTCAAAAAATAAAAAAATAAAAAAACTTTTAAAAGCTTTGTGATCAGTACAGAGCCATTCATTTTATTTTTTTCAAATTTACTCTTGTTTTTTGAAACACTTCCTTTTTCATTTTTTTAGAACCGTTTTGGTTTGTGAATTTTTTTCAGAAACTTTGTTTTTTTATCATTTGATTTTCGTTTTTAATTGTCATTGAGCCCTTTATCAGGTTTTGCCCTGATTAATTTGTTTGTGATCAAACCTTCAGAACCACGTAACCCTAAAACACCACTAATGTTGAAGTGAATGTATGTCTTATTGGCTTGCATATGCTTCTACTGTTCACACGATCACGTGAATCAGCTGATTCTGATCGGACGTGTTGAAAGATTTTCACAGACTTTTTTTATTCGTTCCACCTGCCGCCAGCATCGGGCGCGCGTGCACGGGGTGCGTGCGCACAGACCCAAACTGAACGACTCTGAAAGAGTTCATTTGATTGCACTCCGACGCAGCCGGTGTGGAAGCACCTTCAGATGTACATACTGATAAAATAATAATTCTTATTGGAGGTTGTGACACCTGCACACACATACAGGAAAGAGACTTTTGGAGTCGCAGAGATTGTGTATGGTTTTTTTTTGCCCTCACGGAAGACTAGGTGCACTGGTGCGACCAAGAATTATTTTAGGCGCACCAATGAAAAATCTAGTCACAAATGCGACCAAATTGGTCAAACTCTAGAGCCCTGTTGTTTTATTACTTTTTAATCTTCAAGTCTTTTACCATAACTTGGGTTTTTGAAGTCACTATAGTCTTATATTTCATGCATCATCAATCTTGATATATTCCAGTTTTTAAAGCTATTATTCTTAATAAAAAAAAAAAATCTAATCGAGA
This sequence comes from Oryzias melastigma, assembly GCF_002922805.2. NCBI lineage: Eukaryota > Metazoa > Chordata > Actinopteri > Beloniformes > Adrianichthyidae > Oryzias > Oryzias melastigma. The sequence continues at coordinate 16,988,500 of NC_050519.1, read as the reverse complement.
AATCATTAAAAAAAAAAAAATCAGCAAATAAAATCAGTTTATAAGAAGCTCAATAAACCCTTAACTCAAGGCAACAAATGACCTACTGATTTTTAAAATCTTTAGGTTAAAATGATAACTCCCTTTAGTAAAACAAAGCATTTTACATGATAAGTTTAAATACAAACAACCATACATACCAGCGTCTATGAAATGTAAATGTTTTCAAAATTAAGGCTCCCATGAAGATAAAAATATGGAATCAGAATGCATCTCATGCCAACCTTCTTCACAGTCTGCGGATGATTAATGCCACAGATCAAAACAAGCTAAATAAGTGTAAAAGTCACTTCCAATGGAGAGGTTCAGGTTCAGCATATGTCAGTGGTCATAATGACACAGCATGTAGTGGAGTGATTACATGGAGACTGCGTGCTAAGAGTAGATAAACGTATTTCCCACAATTAGCCAACAACAAGTTTTGGGAGGGGCTTTAAGGGGCCCCCCATCCATTCCAAATTTGAACCAGGGCCAAAGTTCACATGAGGTTTCAGGTTTAACCAACACTTGTGTGTTTGACTGTAACATGTAACCACAAAGCTGCCATTTACTTCTTTGCACAATTATTTAAATAAGTAAGTGTTGATGTTTATTTTGTCTAAAAACTCTAAATAAAAAATGACTTGCAGTGAAAACTATGCAGCTTCCATGCGGCCTCATCATCACAAGACAAACATTTGCTTCTTTTCAGGAAGATAAAAGACAGACTCTTTCAGATGAGCGATGACTGCACTCCTGTTACTGTTTAACAAGCGCAAGAGGCGCCTCCAAGGCAACGGAACAACGCACCACCACTGTGATACAACAACATGTCAAACTCTGAATTACATGTCTGTCTAGGGAATATACACGGCAACACAAAAGAGAGATGATGTAACATAGCAACAAATGCAGGTCAGTAGCTCAAATTAAAAGAAAAAAAAGAAAAATTGTGGATTGAGGTTTTTATTTTGATGTTTTTTTCCTTAATATTGCAAAATAAGGATCTTAAATATCCACTTTCTTCCTCCATCAATACATGTTTACTCCAAATAAGAAGTTTGACGATTGGTGTCACTGGTTAAGTCAGCGCTTTTCATCTTGATGGTTTTAAAACTATTTTAAGAAATGTTCATACCTTGTAGCTTCACACCTCAACTCGCTTTCAATTGGTCACTGTAAATTAAGGTCTATTTAAATGTGTGTAAATGCACATTTCAGGTTCCTGCAGACTTTGGCATTCACGTGTAGCTATGCACCTTTTAAGAACATGTTTAGGGTCTACATACAAAATCCACGACCAATAGATGTTTTAAAGACTTAAAAAAACGTAAAACATAAAAGTTTCCTTTACCTATTGTCCAGTCCAGTATCTTCTTAACCTGCTTCCTTTTCACACTCTCCGTTTCTCTCTTCCATCCACTGATCTTATCTGTGGGTGATTTCCCTGCAAATGAAAACATCCGTTTTAATTCATTACATTTTCTTAGTAAAGCCATCAATTACCCATGTATTTTCTTTGATACTACTGAAGTCAACTTGACAATAACATTAGAAAAAGAACTTCATGGACTAAAAAACTTGAAACTAACAGATCTGACAAGGGTTCAAAACAGAAAAGTGTTTGTGTTTGCAGACACTTGGAGCTTTTATAAAGAAACAGAAAAGCAACAACTATGTGATCAGTACCATCTTGATCTAAAACGACTTCTTCCAATTAGTTTTCTGCAAGTTCCTGCTTGTCAATCAGTGAGTGTGACGTAAAGCTGCAATGGTGGGTGTGCCGTTTATCCAGCAGGAGAAAGCTGCAGCCTTGCAGCCTAATCCAATAATGAGATTACTCTACAATTTACTCTAGCTCTATCCAGATACACAGAAAGATGCTAATCCAACAAAGATACCAAAGCCGAAGATGTACGATCTCAACAATTTCGAAACACCTACAAGTTTCAGTGACTCACCAATAAACATGGGATCATCTAAAGATCTTTATCCAACTAGACTGAGTTCAACAAAGTACTGAAGCCTTAAGGGAGCCAAGACTGAATTCATGACTTAGTTCAGATGCCAAATACCACCAGATGTCCTCTCTACTGGTTTATATCAATGCAAATATGTCAGATTAAAAAAGCAAAATACTCATCACCTGATATGTTTGCTCGTAAAAATTTAGATCTGGAGTGTTTTCAACATTTTCTTCAAAAACATAAAAAAGAATAATAAAAAAAAAAAATCACAGAAAATATCGTACATGTTCTATGCTGATGCTATTCCTTAAAATAAAATAAAAAAAATCAACTTAAGAGGATTTTTCATTTATTTTCTCTGTTCATTTTTAACCATCAAATATTTCAACAGATGGTTGTGACTCCAGCAACCCCAGAGCATGTTGTTTGCCTTCCTGGAGTCCACGCAGTCAATTTAACAACAGCATCTGTCTATGAACAGCTTATTCGAACCACTTTCCTCCAAACACCACAGTTAAAGGAAAGGGATTATAAGGAAGGTTTTTAACATTAGGGGAAGAAAAAGAGCAGGAGCAACAATTTTAATTGATCCTGAAATCAGATTCTGATGCTTAAGCACGAAAAGAAAAGGCAAATTTCTTATTTATTAAAAGCTCTGCTGTCACCTAAAATAAAAAGGAACAATATTTCATAAATTTAATAAACGATATAAATATATATACATATTCATGTTTTAACAGAAGATTGACCAAAGTATTTAAGATTACTAAAAAATAATTTGATAAACATAAAGTAACTAAAAACTAGAAAAGTACAAAAGCCATTTGAAAAATATATAGTTTCCAAAGAATGCAGTATGTAGTCTTTTCCGCACACCAGATTATAATCTGCACTGTCAATAAATGGTCTACTTTAGAAATTGTCATATTTAAGACACACTAAGGTGAAGTCTGTCAGTACATCAGAATTTATTAACTGCGTTTACAGTAACTAGAACTTGTTTGTTACATGCTACACGTTAGCCATGTTAAAAGCGTTAGAATATTTACGACAGCGGTAACTGTTTGCAACACATAAAAACAGACTGATACACTAAAACAAAGTTACTGAGCCTACGCTAACCACTGACCCTGATTGCAACGCACAAAAAAGGAGAAAAAAAATACCTCTGCACGTTAGCTGCATTGGTATTTTTACAATAACACCCCACCTTTTTTGAAACTGGTATAATAAAAAAAGAAACAGACTGACATTTTGTCAGAGTGCTGCACACCTCTCAAAATAACGAAAGTAAACACAACCAGAATTAATTTATAACTAATGTGCTCTAGATTATAAAATTAAAAAATAAATAATAAAAATAAAATTGAGGCTCAACAAATTTTGTAAAAGCTTGATTTGCTCATTCCCTTTAAGTTTCATTTTGTAGCAGCTGTTACCCGGCAGACTACAGTTCTGTTTTGCTGAATCATACAGTAGGTACCATTTGATGTTCTCATTTCAAGTGCAGTGTTTTAATAGCATAGTATTTGCACAGTAAGTAAATAAAGTGTTAGTGTAGAGTAGCTACTGATGAAAGCTACATCAGCAAAACTGTATCATGACTTTGCTGTTTACATGCCATCAACCTCATGTCATCTCCCAGTTAAGATTACAGTCTTGACATTTCATTTAAGGACACAAGTGAGTCAAAAGATCAAAGGAGGAAATCAATGTTGACAGTCATGTCCTTGTTATTCTACGAGCTCAAACTAAAATTCACACTTGTACAGCAGGTTCTCTTTCTATCCACACCATAATTTAAACGGAACACATGATATGGACCAAACAAGCGAATGAACCCTGCTATGATTAAAATTGAGGGTCTCAGCCCAACGTGATAATGAAGTCAGAGGTAGTTGACTCTAGTGTGACTAGCTGGGTTTCCATTACACATTTGCGCATAACTTTATTGGCATTCTAGGAATTTTGAACACAGTTTTGAAATGACACAGTTTCCATTAAATCATAATTTTGCGATAAAGCACAAACCAACTTACACCATAAGTCATTAAAAACACGACGATGGATGAGAACAAGTATTTTTTATTTGATTCACTAAATTGGGGGGCATTTGGGGGATGTCACTGAAATGTGGCAGTGACCCTGCATGCGTGCAGCGCACCTTGTCCGTTTACAGTCTCATCAGATGCACATGAGATACCTGTTCAGCGGTTTTAAAAAAAATAACCATTCGAACAAGTGAGCAGCTGGATCTTTTTTCTGTTTAAAAATACGACAAGGTCCATTCAAGTTTGTCACGGCACTTGCGGCCATCCTAATTCAGACTGCAAGCTTGAAAAGTGTGGCGAAGATGAAACTTTCATTGCCAATTTCATGGAGGAGCTGTACAATTCCATATTATACGCAACATATAAAGAGCTGTAACGCAGTTGGACCTCTCATGGTGCCCCCTCTGCTGCACACTTCGTACCAGATACCACCTCCTTTAAGTGCAAAAACTTTTTTTCGAAAAATGTGAGTTTTTTTTTAAATTGTGGTGTTTCCATCAAGAGAATTTATTATCGAAATTCCAGAGTTAATGGAAAAGGAGCTAATGATAATGAACTATCCAAATGCGATATAGACAAATGGAAAAAGATCCTAGACGTGATTGGATTTAGATGGTCCTGAGTTAAGGCTGTGACATCACAAGAAGACTATCAACAGGAGGTAAATAGTGTTCTGTGGGGACTGAGAAATGAAGACTGGAACATGAGGGCACGTAACCCTTGTGCTATCCTAGGCGTGTTTACAATAAAAATGGGGTCATCTGGACCCCACAAGACAACATGCTGAACTTTTTTTTAAAAGGATTTTTTATCTTCACTGATGTGCGTGACAGACATAAAATCCTGTCTACCTTTGTCATGGGAGGGACCACACATCAATATAAGGGTGGGGCCATCTGAACCCCTGAAAAAGAGCATGAGGGTTAAAAGGACGAGCAAAGTTCTTTTTAGCTTTTCAAGTTCCAAAAAGAAAAAGGCAGAAAAGGGCAATAATGCCTCAAATGTGTGTTTGTTAAAACTGCGGGATTTCTCTTTCTATTCTATTTTTTTATTTAAATGAGGAAATTACAGAAATATTTAAATTTAAAGGGGATGAAGTGACTCATTTCACTGTCATTGTTTCATTTAAACAAATTCTGTATCTAAAAATATTTTATAATCATTTTTGACACCTGATTAAACATGGTAGAAACCTTGATGCGTTTCAGTTTCTTAAAACTGAAAACTTGTGGTATACGTTTCTGTAATTAACAATTCATTGTGTGAAATATACATTTAGAATGCTGTGTACAAATAATGTTTACATCAGCGTTTAGAGTTAAGTTACTTTTAATAAATTGGAGCACATGAAAGATGATGTTAATATAATATTAGGTATTCATTTCAATAAAAACTATGGTATGTTCTTTCATTTAATGCAAATAAAAAAAGAAAATGTTTTCAAAGGAAATTAAAGCTTCCTTGCCAACATCAATCAAAGTTGCAGAAGAAAAAAAAAGTATGCAGGAAATAAATGTGACATAGTTTGACAGGTTTAAACTTGGGAGAAAAGCATGTGCTAAAATAACAGCCCAAAGCAGATGAGAAACCTCCATATGAATGTAAAGACTGTAGGGTGGGGGAACTTTAAGATGAGCTGTAATTTTCACTTCAAAACATGCAACACTACCTAACTGTGTAAGAACGACAGCTTACAGTAAATGTTTGTCTCCTAATATAGTATTTTATATTTTAATGCAGTACAAATAAAGTTTTTCTATAACACAAGAGAAAATAGTAGGTAACAAATGATGCACATATTTTTCAATTAAATTTTTTGGACAGCTGTGAAAAGACCAGAAAGACAGTATGTCTGAAATTAAACAAGATTGTGTTGCATTTTTACCATGAATCAATGAATTTGTCTGAAAAACTGAACATTGTTGCACTAAGCACTAAAAACAGTCTTCATACAAAAAGCTGTTTCCAACTGAAGTAGTCATTCAGTGACACAAACAGATACCAAGTGACATTGTTATCTCATTTGTAGAAATATGCAGTCTTTTTTGTTCCAAGAAAAACACCACATATTTAATTCAGTGGTAGCTGACAGACTCAAATGTCTTGTAGTGTTGCATGACAAACTTGCACTAATTTGTAATCGCAACACAAACAACTGCTGCACAGAGAAAGTCAGTCAATAAATGAGTAGTATCTTTGACAAGTTGGCACCAACATGACATCTGCAGCAAGTGGTATTATGTGTGATGTGTTCAAATAGCAGCCAGTTCATTTCAGGTCAAGAACACTGAGCAAAAGCTGTAAGATCAAATGTGTAACCTTCTCTAATGTACCAAATGAAACACTTTATTCATTAAAAACAGGAAATTTGTGAGAATATAAGGTATTAGTTTACCATCACTTCACATGCTGTACCAAGAAACTTTAAGTTTCACCAGCAAAGTTGTATTTTCACCTCAAACGCTTTCTGTAATCTTATAATAATAAAAAAAAAAATGAAAAAAAATCGTATGGTTAATACTTATTTTATTATTATTATTTTGTTAAAAAATAAAATGCACAGTCAAATTCTCCATTCTGGTGCCTCACTTGTTCCAGTCTTATGATCGTCTGTAGGTGTGGTTTGACTGCTCTGAAGAGCAATGGTCAACAACCTGAGCCCCAACCAACGCAGCACCAAAGTAGAAATGTCGCAACATCTAGGGAATTTATAACACAGCAGTATTAAATGCCAAATCCTCAGCTAGAAGCATGAAGTCATTTCGTGCACTCTCACTCTAACATTTAAAAACAAATTAACAAAAAGATTTTACAACAACTGTAAATCGAATACGAGGTCCACACGACGAGAAAATTACAAGTTATTTATTAAAAAAAATACAAAAGATCTTTAGTCAATTAAAAAAAAATTTAATTACTTTAACTTCCCAGGCTAATTAATAAAATCAATTTATGTATTTAGAAGCTTTAGTATTAATGGTGCTAAAGAGTATTGCAACTTATTCACTTTTTGTCCTGAGGAATGCACTCCTTACAAGGGCCTCACAAGAGTCTATTTCTAATTCAGTATCCCTGTTACATAAACACTGGCCATCTGTAGAAAAAATATTTTTAAACATGAGATCAAAAGTCTTTAAAAAGTAATTTCAGACCATAAAACACAACAGAAACTATTTCAGATCCAATCATCTTATCATTTTGGCTGCTTTAAAATAACCTCTTATGTATTTATACAGATAGAAAATGTATTTCAGGACAATAAAAACAAACCATGACAATAGAACATCTTACCAAATAGTGAACACCATGAGTTGACCCAACAGGACAGTTTTCTTCATAAAATAAACATTCGGATCACCGTCTCAATCCAGATAAGAGAATTGACAATGAAGATCTTCTAATACCAAACAAGTAGGTACTAAAACCAGCAAAAAAAGGTCCTAACTGAACTGTTTGACTGGACCAACTAGTCATGAGCCACAGTCCTATTGTGTGCTTGCATGTGCACCGACTGTAGAAACACAATGAGCCACACAAACACCTCCCTGTGCACAAAACATCAGGACGCCGGCTTCTCATTTAGCGATTTGAAAACAGTGGAGCTTATTCAGCACAATGCGGCCTGGACCAACCCAGACCCTCCAATTCAATTCAAACGGAACTGCATGTGCTAGCATAAGCAGGAGCAGCTCATCCCGAGCCCCCGCCCCTCCCGCCGGCATCCCAAACAGATACACCTCTGGCAGGACAGCACTCAGACAGCCATGATTTCACATACTGAGATTCAGACAACATAATGGTTTCACAGCAAATCATAGTTAGACCCATTATAAAAAAATAAAAATTCCAGGACATCATTTCTGCAGCGTGTCAGTAAATGATCAGGAATTTGCCTGAGTTGTGGGTGGGTGGGACTGTTGGTGTGAAGTAAGACTTCCCTCACTTCCCATCATCCATCCGTTTATACATTCTCCCAATAACTCACAGCCCCTCACACCCCCAACCTAACATTACAGGTGTAACAAAAATGGCGAGTAATATCATAGCTATCCACCCATACAGTCATGAGCCAGATTCCAGCTCTTTTCTACATCACAAACACTATATTTTTCAAACTGCACTTTTTGTCTGCTCCTAGTTCATAATGATTTGAATAAAGACAGACTTAAAAATGTATTTTGAGATTAATTTTCTTCATATACGTCTTTCATAATCAGAAAATGCCACAAGAACATGCTTAAAACACCATTAAGCATATCCTTTAAAACTACATTAAACCATTTCAGCATTAACAATTCCGATCTGTTTTAATGGAGGCTCACTCACCCGTTAAGATGCTTTAGTTTCTTTGGTGGCAACAGCTTCCAATTCCAAATCTCTTAAAATAAGAAAAAGAGAGAGAAAATAGTTTATTCTAAAGATAATTGAATAAAGTTAAGAAGAACCAGAACTTTTTTTTTTTTTTGCAGAAAGCTCTTGATGGGTCTAGTGAATACTGTAGTACAATTTTCCGGAGGCTTTAGTTTGTAACATGACCTGCAAACTTTGAAACATTCCTAAAATCACACGCAGGGAAAACAAACATCCAAATTATCCTGCCCGCACAGATACTAGCAGTAAGTTCAGCAGCACACATACTGGAAGTGAACTGTGCTGAAATACAGGTTTGAACTGCGTTCACAGGGAAGTGCAGGGGTTTCTTGAAGCGTGTTTGCTCGTCAAGGTGAAGGGAAACCGAACTGACTGCAACGAAGAGCGAGAGTCTGTGTAGGTCAAAGTTACAAGTCGGGTCCTGATCGGCCATTATCTCAGCTGTTGCCCGACTTGCAGCTTAACCAACATGGCTTCTCTCTCGAGCTGTAGATTTGCAATAAAATCTAAGACCCTCAAATGATAGTAAATTTACCACTGAGGCAGATTTGTCTCAACTCGGATGCCCAGCTCGGTGCTGCAAGCTCAGGACGAAAAGTGTGGATTTGGCTACAAACCCGGAGCAGATTAGGTCCTGTGTTTAGGAGGACTTGTGCAGTACCGCTTTGTGCCATACGGGGGCGTTAGCTTTACTCAAAAACAACTCTGCAGGTTAATTCAGATACTAATTTGAAATTAATTCATGAAAATACTGTTATTTTTAGGCGAAGTGATATTACAGCAAAGGTGTTCTTAATGCAAGTTGCGTATAGTGTTATAGCAAGGCCTGTTGTTCCCACCGAGGAACCTGCGTCGTCAAATTAGCATGTTGCTAAGCTAATGCTAATAGCGACTGTGAGCTTTTTTCCTCTGTTAATTTAGCGATATTAGTGAAGTTGTTTAAGAAAACAATGGCAGTTCAGACCAATTTAGCAAAATAAAAGAAAAACCTAAAATTAAGACAATTTTGGTATACAAAATAAGCATTTTCCTAACCACACAGGCACCAATCTAGTATTACATAGTACTAGTTAAGCGAAAGGACAAGGTTAAACCGCCTTCGTAAACCAACATTTATCAGGAAATATTTATTTACGCTTAGCAAAAGACAAATAAGAGTTGCATCTTTGACAAAATTATAAAACCGAACCGCATTGCTAAACGCAACTTGGACGGGATGGTTAACTATAATGGCTCCGTCACAGCTAACTAAACAACAGCGGCTGGTCAACTTATCCACCGACCCCTGGTCTTTCCTCCGGCTCCTTGCGTGCATTAGCTTAACGCAAAAACACCAATAAAAACAACCAAAAAAATTAAAACAACCATACCTCATTGAAATATAAAGTGCAACAGAGTGGAAAAGAAAGCCGACTGTAAGGCTAAAGAAATTCAATGCGTTTGCAGCATCTACGAGTGGGGGCATTCATCCTGCACGATCGCCATTTTCTTTGCTCGCTGCTTTCGCTTGTGCGCTGCGCTCCCCTCCTCTCTGCGTTCACTCCAGCTCAGGCTGTGCCTCTGGGAGGGGGAGGGAGGAGGGGAAGGGGACCGGAAACGCATAACCACTTCCTCTGACCGACGACTCGAAACGCAGTTAAAAGTAAGAGTCGAATTATGGAAAATTATTGTTTTTATTGTTGGTTATGATAATAAGCCGTCTTCATATTTATTTCTGATAAATATTCAAATTTTAATATCAAAATATTGTATTCATAAAACTACATTTTATGAATTTCTTTCAATAAATTGCCAAAATCAAACATTTAGCATACACACTAACAAAAAAGCAGTTTAAATCTTTAATCTGTCTTGCTAGCTTTGTAAATTCACAAAAATGTACTTTTATTTTTGTTCTTTTCTACTTTTTTTTTATCATTTATTTGGAAAATCGGTGAACATTTAATTTGCTGCATGTCATCAAAGTGTTATAAATAAAATTAACAACAAAAATAATGGAAAAGGTGTTCAGTTAAATAAAATTTTAGTTCCTAAATGTAATGTTTCGTACTTAATCAATTTATTAAAATTTGTATAGATGTAAGATTTAAAACTTTGACATTTTTGCTAAAACGTTTGTTTTCTTACTAAAAAATATAGTATTTTAAATACATGTTTGGTTTATTGCCAAATATTATTGGCAATATCCATCTAAAACATACTATTGTGTGCAGCATACCTACAAATGGAGATTTGAAAACCAGGTATGACAAATGCAAGACATAATATTACGCATTTTGTTATTTTTGTGTTTCTTTCAATCAAAAATACAATTTTAAGCAAAAAAAAATAATTAAATATAAAAGAAAGCAGAAACATCCCTTAACCCTTTAACACTGGAACTCCAGTGTTTATGTTCTTTAATTGTCTGTAACTTTTCAGCCGTTACCACAATAAATTAAAAAAAATGCAGTAATTTAAAGAACACTGGAGCTCAGGTGTTAAAGGGTTAAACACAAAATGATGTTATGATAAAGGAACTGAAAATGGACAAAAATAGAAAACTATTGAAAAGTTAAAAATAATAGCTTTTTGTATTAATTTAAACATGAATAAGTCATTTAAATATAGTGCATTTTAGATATATGCTAAGAAACACATAAACAGCTCTTCTTTTCCCTAATCATGTTTGAATTTTTTCATATTTCAACTAAGTCATTTAAATTTAATTCTTTTTTAAATTGTTTTTTTTTCATAAAGCATTAAAAATACATGTACTAAATACAACATATATTTTACAAATTTACATGAATGAAAAGGGAGCAGTTTTGAAGAATTCAATTGTTTGCCCGCCCCCTCAAAAAAAATATATATATATATTTATATATATATATATATATATATATATATATTTATATATAAATCGACAGTGAATTTAAAAGATTTATTGAGTGATATACACTTATTAATCTTTATGATAACTCTCAATTTTGATCCCAGTTATTATTATTATTGCATTGAAAATTTTGTGTAAATAATCATAAATCAACTTCTCTCACCACTATGCAACATTTCTTTAATTAATTAATAGTAAATTTCTGTTCTTTAAAGATTTTTTCATATCCGCCTTTTCATGATGCTGTTTAAATATTTTTATTTGCAAATTAAATTTATAAACTTTAATTTTGTTTGTATGATCTCAGTAAACTTTTTTGTTATATAGATTATATAGAAGAAAAATTGATTAAAAAGGCATTTTTTAATGCATCAAAGCAGGTTTTTAAGACAGCATAAAAGATGTAGAATCATAATAAATAGTAAGTAGCTCCAGCACTTATCTGCTGACATTTATCTGCCTAACTCAGAGGTCACATACCTTCCAGCAAAGCCCTTCACAACATAGTTTCCATTTGTAGATATTTTTGTTGATCTCTTTCTTCCAGATAAGTGATACTTTTTGAAGGATTTTCAGTCTAGAAATAAAAATGATCCTAAAATCATTAAAGGAAAAAGAGCAAAACTAAGATTTTTATGGTTTCACTGCCTTGATCACATTTACAATGCTTTGATTGTTTTGTAAAAAACAAACCAAAAACTCCCTGTGAGAAATGCATAAACAACAGAGAAACAAACAAGGTGGAATCTGCCAACGCTTCATCAGTGAGACAAAAGGCTGCTGCTGCTGCTTACAGGAGAGAGCAGCAATAGTGTAAGGCAATGACCATTGACCCACCGGTGGCAAAAAACAACCCCCATCCTTGCTCGCAAATGATCTCTGTTATCAGTTCGTGTTTGACTGTGAGAGGCAAGGTTTGCCTGCTGCCAAGTAATGATTTTATTTGACCAGGTTTCAAAGAGAAGATTAGATTGTATAAAAAAAAATAGGGTAACCTCCCTCCCAGAAATAGGACATTTTCCACTCAGATACCTGGCTTTTTTTGTTTTTAAAGAAAGTTGTTGGAAAAAGTTTCAATGAATTAAAAAAGTTTGCATTTTTCACATAAATGATCAACTATTTTGCACACATAAGTGTGTGCAGTGTGTGTAGGCATGAAAGACACAAAAGGCGGTTTGGCATCCACACAAACAAACAGGAGAATCCTATCAGGAGGTGAGACGTGTCTTTTACCGAGTACGCCCAAAATAAAAATGATTGCTGAGAGCTGAAATGGAAACTTAAAAAATAAGAAAAATGTTCTTAAATAGAAGCACAAATCTGGTTGACATTAGGCACAGAATAGCAAAAAAATAAATAAATAAATAAAACACCCATCTGATACTTAAGATTTTCTGAAAATGTTCTCTTTTAAAAGAAAATCAGAAAAGGTTCTGCGTGACGATGTGGGTTTCGTTCCTTATGAAATCCTTATGAATGAGAAACCTTCATGCACACAGATCAGTGTTTGGTAATCATTTCTAACTTGGCATATTCACAGCAGTGTGTACACAGCAGGCTGAGCTTCAACCATTCACACACAGACTGACACACACGTCCCACAGCAGGAAATAGACTTTGTAAACAACAACCACACACGCCCACGGCTTCACTTTTACTGTACTGATAAAACATACCTGCATGAGGCATTAAATGTTGTGCATGTATGAGGAGGGTTTTTTTATTTATGGAGGATTTAGTTTTAGATTTTTTAGTCTTTTTTTTCAAAACATACTGCTTTTGAGATGAAATAAAAAAAAGTCAAGAAGAAAAAAATAGTTCTGATTAGGAAAGATGGGGCAGAGAAAAATGGTCTGAAGGGAAAAGAGGAGAGAACAGAGGAGGAGAAAGTGAGACTGGGAGATTATGTGGACAGGGTGAGCGAGCGATGCAGACTGACAGACAGAAGAAGGTCGGAAAAGAGATTTGCATGTCAAGTAGTAATAGGCTTGTCCTGAGTACAGACGTGCACATTCGTGAGCTTAAGTGCGGCGGTGCGTTCGAGAGCACGTCTGTGAGTGTCCATTTCCCACAATTCTTTGCTAAATTCTTCCTTAAACATTATTTTTTTAATCACTATTTTGTGATCTTTTTTGCATTTTTATTTTGCACACACTTGAACTCAATGGCTATAATGCACTATCTTTCTATCTCTGTCGCTCTAATCATTCTTCCTCCCTGGATAGTCGTGATAAGTATGATGCTATTACACAGTCAAATGTAACTCTTTATTCAAATTTCCCCCTATTTATATTCATATCACTGATTTGGTTCTGGCCTCAGTCTTCTATTACTGTGGTAGCTCATGCAGATCAGTGGTCACAGGGTGCAGTGATTGGCTGGTCTAGTGATTTACCCCCCTGCACTTTTCTTTTTTATTGCAAGGGGAACCGATGCAAACTGCAAAAATTCACCAAACTGTCTGCAAATATTCTGCACTGCAAAGACGTGTCAAGGTCTTTGCTGTGAAAGCTGCAGAGACAGTTATAATGTTGTTAGAAGAACGTGTGCTCCTCTGAGGTGAGGGGGTTGTGAAATCAGGGATGATTTTCAACTTGGAGTCAAAATTCGGTGCACTGGAGCTCTAACATAAAATGGTGATACAACCATCTTCAGATTCAGTTTCTGTCGTCAGAAATGTCTCTTCTGGTGCTGTTCAACCATTCCTTCAAGGTTTACTGGAAAAGGAAGGAGACTCACTGATGTTTTTCAGCTGTCAGTCAAAGATATTTTTTTCAACTGGAAACTGCAGCTAAAAAGAATGAAAATGCATGAAAAACTGGGAAATTACGCTCTAGTTCAAGAGTTACGAATTCAATTTGGTGCATTTTTAATTTTAACCCATAAGAACCCAGATCCATTCTTCTGTAAACTATTGTTAAGGGGGATATACCACTGACCAAGTGGATCACAGAACACATTTCTGATGTATTTGCTGTTACACTGATGCCACAATAGGTTTTTATAGATTAAAAATTGCTTTATGATTTCCCTAATTTCAACTAACTGACATTAGCATCAGATTTGTAAACTTTATTGAGTGTATTTGTTTGAGGTTTTTCATTTCTTAGTTATTTAAACATTTAGAAAAGTATTTTTTTCCTTATAAAGGCAAATCTCTGTTTTTTTCAAACTTATGTTTCATTTTCACACTTTTTAATTTTTTATCCAGTACCATAAATATAAATGAAAGGATAGATGTTTATGCCTACTATTAACCCATTTCTGTTATTTGTCCCATTAAAATCAGCTGAAGAGCATAACCGTACCTACGAGGACATTTTCATACAGCTTATTAAACACCGGATTACAAGGCGCACCGTCAATGAATGGTCTATTTTCAAACTTATGTTAAATATAAGATGCAAAGAAAGAAAAAAAAAAGAAGCCTTAGCTACATTAGAAGCGTTAGCCGCGTTAGTGTATTCACAATAGCTGCAATGCCCAATCTTGTTTGCAGCACATAAAATAAGCAAACCAATACACTAAAACAGACTCTGCTAACTCCAATCTTGTTAGTAACACATAAAAAAAACAGTGCGACACCGCTACACGTTAGCCTCGTCAGCACCTTCACAAGAACACCCAATCTTGCTTGGAACTTGTGAAAAAAAATGTTTTGACAGAGTATCGTGTACCTCTCAAAATCCCCTTTCAACATCAGTAAACACAACCAGAATTATTTTTTATATAAAATAAGGCTTTTAAATGGGCCTTATTGTGAGGAAAATATGGTATTTCAAATAAAGGATAACCTTTTTGTGATGTGGGACAAAGTTTGGTTTCCTCTCCACAGACTGTGGCCGTCTGTGGAATGCAGATTAATGTGAGACCCATTGTAAGGATAACAGTCAACACAGGAACAGGGAAAAAAGAAAGTGAGTGCACTTCAAAGTGTGAATGACAAAAAGGATCATGATGGGGTGGGAGGGGCAGAAGTGGCAGACATTGGAGGATGAGGGGGAAGAAGCTCCAAAGAGCTCATGACCACAGTAAAATGTCGCTTCTTTTGTTCAAGAAGTTCAAACAAATGCTGCTGGTTTTTTTGTCCTCCATCAAACATATTTCTGTTCAGTTTAGCTCTTCAGAAAGAGGACTTTTTCTTTCAATATGGAAATCTCTTCATCAAATGCTCCCAGAAATAGAAAATGCAGGAGATCTGCACAGCAGGCCAGTCTGAGCTGCAGTCTGAATCATAGGTTTGGACGTTTCTCTGGTGTTTGTGTGCTCAGAATGTTCCAGTGCATGGGGGAAGGTATGTGTCTGTCTGTGTGTGTGTGTGTGCACACTGTCCTGGCAAGCTTCCAGTCTCTGGGTCTCTCATTACTGCTGTGCGTGTAAAAGTGTGCATGTGTTGGAGTGCGTGAGGCAAGGGGCGGCTGTCAGCATGACATGCGTTGCCGTGGCAACGGGAGAGCAGGTTCCAGATGTAATGCCTCATATTTCTATTGAACAGGGCAAAACCGTGTGTGGATAGACAGAAACGCAGATGAAACAAGCAGCCCGTTTGATTCATTTTGGAGATTTTTTTTCTTCAGTTTTTGACCTGCTGGACTTTTATCATCAATACGTCAAATTTCTTGCAGTTTAAAATGCCTGATAAGCCTGATCTTTATTTTAAACCGATTGGAGTTATTGTTCCTTACCGAATGACATAAATTGTGAGCCATAACAGAAAATAAATAAACTCAAAAAACAGTAAATAAGAGTAACTTTTACTTTAAAAAAATGTTTTTTATGCACAAATTATTCAGTATTGCTTCATCTTAGTTTCCAATCTTACTGGCAAATTGGAATAAGAAAAGTGCTGCAGAGTTTGTTTCACTACGGATTAAATTTGAGAATTTAATAAAAAGACTAAAATATCTCAGTTTGCTCCAGATTTATTAGTAGTCATATCTAAAACTCATCAAATAATAGTGACCTCTCAGACTGGCAAACCATACCCCAACTGGACATTTACCTACACACAAAAACTCACCACAATAGATTTAGCAGCTTAAAATAAAATAAAATTCATTTTTATTTCTTTATTTGTCTTACATAATCACAGTCAAACCAGCTGCAATGCATCAAAAGCTTAAAATATTAAAGGAAACAGCTCAAGAAAAATCTTAAACACAACAAATTCAACATGTTTAATTTTTGAACCCTTTATTTGAATTGTGAAATAAACTTTTTTTCATGTGACAAATGATTATTCTTCAACAACCTTTCAAATTTGATCCTTTTTACATGTTAACAGAACTCTCCTTATTCAGACTGAACTTTAGACCTCCCTAAGTCCTAAAATTGTCTTTTATAATAAAGTTTTACAAAGGAATAAAGCTAAAACGAGAACAGTAAAAGCGAGTGTGTGACCTCATTGTTTATTTGTGTTAGGAGTTTCTTTTTGCATCACTTATTCATAACGGTGTAGTATTACTGTCGGTGCAAAAACATCCACCTTCTCAGGGACAAAAACTTCCTACGTGGTAATTGAATTCAATCTACGGTGCCTGGGGAGAGAGAAGTTTAGGTTTTGCTGCTTTTATTTACACACATGCAGCTTGTTTTGCTGTTTATTAGCAGGCTTGTGTATCTGCATGGGCTTGTTTGTGAAGATGATAGAGGATTGCACCACATTGAAACTGATACAAGATAGTGGGATCGCAATCAGAACATGTCAGAGAAAGGTCTCGGGGGGGCGGGTGTCATCAAGTCGACCCACTGAAATGCAGCCAGATAAACTGAAGTAACTGGATGTATGAAAGCAAACAATTTTATTTATTTATTTCTAAATTTAGACCAAATGATCCATATTTATTGGTTACAAGTTATTATTACTTCTTTTTTTTTTTTAAAGAATGGTGTACTTTTACAATTTGTAGTACATGTAAAAGTGACAAAGCATGAATCTAAAATAGCAAACATTTTAGAGCAAAGTTACTGAAGTGCGATAAATTAGTATATAAAAAGAGATTGTAGAGAGATTCTTCTATTATTTTGTTTTCTGAAATGTGTCATTGGCTTATTAAGAATGTGAACAAAACTTTTGTCTACCATTCAGCAAAATTATTTCTGTTCGCACGACCTTTACTTTTTACATACCTTATTTTCCACATTATAGCACTCCGTCAAAATATTTGGTTACGCTAATGTGGCTAACGTGTAGCAGTGTTTGGGTGTTTTTTAATTTTTTTTATGTGTTACTAACAAAGCTGGTTGATAGCATCACAGTACTTTTTGTTTTAGCAGTATGTCTTACTTGTTGCAAACAAGGTTGGGAGTTAGCCTGCAGGTGTTATGAATATGCTAATGTGGCTAACGTGTAGCTTTATCAGACTGTGTTTTTTTTACATGTTACTAACGAGGTTGGGACTCAGAGTAGTCAAAGTAAAGTTTGTTTTAGCGATATATCAGTTATTTATGAGTTGGGAGTTACAGATATTGTAAATATGCTAACGTGGCTAACGTGTAGTGATGTTGGACTGTGTTTTTTCAAGTGTTACTAACGACATTTGGAGTTAGCATCACAGTACCATTTATTTAAGCGTTATGTCTGTCTCTTACGTGTTGAAAACAAATTTGGGAGTTATCCCACAGGTGTTGTGAATACATTAATGCGGGTAACGTGTAGCTGTATCAGACTGCGCTTTTTTTTTTTTTTTTTTTACAAGGCTTAACGAGGTTGGGAGTTAGAATAGCCACAGTAACATTGGTTTTAACGGTATGTCTATTTTTTACATGTTGCAAACAAGGTTGGGAGTTACAGGTATTGCAAATATGCTAACAAGGCTAAAACACAGTGTTACTAACAACATTGTGAGTTAACCCATTCACAGTAACGTTTGTGATATATGTTTTAGGAGCATCAGCTTATTTTGTATGTGATACAAACAAGGGTCGGAGTTACAGAAGCCGTGGATACGCTTACATGGCTAACATGTGGCGTGTTACAAACAAATTCTAGACAGTTACAATGAACGCAATCAAAAAGTCTGATTGACTCTATGACTCTCTTGTCTTGTTTAATTTGCGTTTTGGCAAACTTTGTGACAAAAGTTCAAAAATAGACCACTTGTTGACAGTGAACCTTAAATTTAGTGCAGTGTGGTTGAAAATATTGGAGCCTATAACCTTATACACAAAGATGGCCCCTTTCAGGGAGTAAAAGAGCTAAAACTTTCCTGCACTGTGTAATCTTTGGCTTCATTTCAGCTAGTTTATCTATGGTAGCTATGGTTTTACAAAGCCTAGTTTATTTTCAAAATAGTTGCACAGATGACGCATTTGCTTTAGTCTTCATGGTAAGGCTTTCCAAGAACTCAGGCTTTAACATGTATCTGGTAATTGAAAAACAATTCTGTTTGTATTAGATTTTAGTTTGAAATTACAAAAAAAACAAAGATTGTTGAAAATCATTCCAGTACAGATTACAAATATTACTTTTAGCTACAAAAACATCAGAAGTTTTAATGTGTGATTGGAAACTATGCTTTGCTTGTTTAGTGGTCACTTTGTGTACTACACCTTACTGTGAAGTTTTTTGACAATGCTTCATCATGGAAGTCTTTAAGATAATAGTTATAATAGTTATTTTGGTCATATAGTGTATTTAGAGAAGATATTTATTGGACAAATGTGGTACCACAGACAATACAAAAAAAATAACTTATATGAAAAAAAATAAAAACAAATACTGGTAAATAAACAGACAATTGAATAAAGGAAAAACAGGAAGGAACCAGTGTTTGATATTCTCAAGTAAACAGATTTGTGAAAATATTTTGCAAACATAAATAAATGACACATGGAAGTGATTTAACTTGAATAGAGAACTGGTCAAAATCAAAATATCTGATTGACAAATACCAAAAACTAGAAACAAAGGAGAAAAAATCCACAAAAATGTGGTTGTTAAATTTATAGTTTTTTTTCCTTAAGTCACTACGGTATTAAAGAAGACAAATGTTAAAAGTGTGAAGGCATTTTGTTTGATCTTTTTATCCACATTCTTCATACTTTATTGATGTGGACTTCTACAAAAGCAGTGGTCAGGCCCCTTCATCTGCATATCAATGGTGGAAGGGCAGTTTGGTGGTTTACACCAGCAGCCTCACATGCAGACGTGCACACACAAACCCACACACACACTCTCCACCCCTTTTTATTAACTGTTTCTCTTCACAGGTTTTTTTTAAAAATAATTGGCAAACAAGTTTAAATCAATAAAAGTCTAGATAAAGCGTATTATATTATGGGTCAGTGCGTCCAGGTTGAATCTGCTGAAAGAATACTGTACATTAGTTTCTGTAGGTTTTCAGGGCAGCGGTGGCATCAGATTGGCCGATCTTTCTGGTGGTGACAAGAAGGCACACCATTTACATAATTCCCCCAACCTCCCCTCCGTGTGATAATCAGCTGTTGCCATGGATTCACAAATTAAACGAAATGCCGCATGCTCACCTAATCAGGACTACAGTGGAATGTCAACACTGATCAGAGACATGTTCATCTGGTGTGCACATTTAAACAGACAGAATGCACTTATCACAAGAGGAGGCTTCAGTGGTTCTATTTAGACGGGTTTGAAGAGCGTGCACATGAAGGTTGTGCTTTTGTGTTCTGGAGAGCCCTCACAGCCTTTCACCAGGACGCACCTGCACACAAACACACAGCCATAAATAAGGTGTCTAGACAGCTTAGCCGCAGGCCTGCCCTCTGGTGTGGTGGAACATACAAATCAACAGATTGACCAAAGAGAAGACGGGGGGCGCAAGGCCAGAATCTTCATAAATATGCATGATCTGTGCAACCCTCCAGGAAACACTGATTCATCCAGTTTGCACCAGAATGCACACGCTGCGTGAGCAAATGCACAGATTTGGACTGTTGCACATGCAAACTCTCACTGAGGGTAGAATCTTGTGAGTTGCACAGTCAGACTTGAGCTTTACCCACAACACAAACCTTCTGCTTTCATCACTTCCTGTCAACATCCCTTAAAGAATTTTCTGCAGCTTATTTTCCTACTATTTTTAGAATAGATTTTCAACCCTGTAAAGTCATCCACAACTTTAAATGTTGCTGTTATTAATGCAAAAGGATGAATACTGTTGTAGTTAGGCCTCGATCACGTCAGTATCTAAGCAGAAAAGCACTCGCCCCCCCTTGGAAAAGGCATGCATGCTTGCAAGCCTCACTCACTCAAACAGTGGAGGTAAAATGACATGCTCATTGTTATTCTGCACACAGTTGTGGTCACACACAGGGCCATGCAGGAGTCTGGGCACGTGCACGGGGGGCTCCCACTCACGCACAATGGGGTGCATGTCGCTGGGACCCCCATTACAAATGCTAAATTCCTCACCAGATTAAGAAACACAAAAGAAGCCCTGATTTGCATGCACACATTTGCACATGCTGCTACAGACTCACACATTCCTTTACTGGCTGAGGAACATCTGCTTGGGGACTTTCATGAAATGGAGAGATTTGACCAACCAGAGAGTACAGTCAGTGGAGATGTCATGATTCTGGTCCCAACCACGTGGTAGTAAATGAAAAACAAGTCATTTTTATTCTGGACTTTCAAAATAAAGGAGCAGCTTGAATCTATTGTTGCACATCACAGAGACAGCTGCAGTGGAATTCCCACTTGACAATTTTCACACTGTCGTTTTGTTTGGTTTGCTTTCACACTTCACCAGACCAAACTGCCTGGAAATGCCACACAGTGATAACAGATACTATCTGGAACGGAGGTTTTAGTTCTTCAAACTGACCCACTATCATTCACTGATAAGCACCCTTACCTCTTCTCTACATTAGGTTGATTATTTCATGGTCTGGACTTTGGGTTCACGATTTTATTAATTTATATTTCTTTATTCAGATAGTCAATAAAAGGCAGTTGGAAAAAGCTTGTAATTGTTATGTACAAACTACAATCAGTGGGCCACAAGCTTCCTGCTTACTCCATTCTGATGCATCCAATGTCAGATAAATAGATCCATGAAAGTCTTTGTTTTCCTCGTCTGAGCTGGTATCTGTCTCAAAACTGTATTTCTTGATTCCTCCAATATTGCTCGCCATTTTTGTTGCACCGCTAATGTTAGGTTGGGGGTCTGAGGGACTTTAAGCTAGCGGGAGAGTGTGTAAACAGATGGATGATGGGAAATGGGTGTTGGCTTATTCTGCGCCAACAGTCCCGCCCACAACTCGGAGGTGAATTTCTAATGAACTCCTGCTGCTCTGCAGAAAGAGTATCCTAGAAAAGGAGACATGTTTTTTTATTTTGGGTAAAAACAGCACAATCATTTTTAAAAGACCATTGGGAATGGTTTGGAAATAGATCAAAATATGATTGGAGTGGAGCTTTAAAGGCTTCACCTGCATGATGAACGCAGACAGACCTCCCCTGGGACCACATAAAAGAAGTAAACTGTCCCCCACAGTCTTGCTCTACACTGATTTATGGTTCTTTTCTGAACACCTAAGGCTGCAGTTTTGAGTATCCAGACCTGAACTGGATTTCGACTTCACAAGAGAGCTTTTAAGCTGAAGAGTTCCTGACATGACTGTTGTTTATGGTCTGCAGAATAGCAACTGTGGATATTTTCCCTTCCAGAAATTAGGAAGAGTTGCAAGAACCTTCTTTGACTCTTTTTTTCCCCTTATTGACTGAAGCAGGATTCTGGAATAATTTAAATTTAAATAATTCTGTACGGCAAGGAAAACCGACCAAAAAAATATTTTAGTGCATAAGTTTTTATAGCCACTTTTTTGTATTTCAAGCAAAACAGACCAAAAAATTGTTTTAGTACATTCTAATTTTTTTTGGCCACTTTTGCTTGCCATGCTAGTCAAGGTGTGTTATGATTAAATTTCAATCTTTCTGTATGGCAAACAAAAAAGACCAAAAAGGGTTCTAGTACATTGTAAATTTTTTGGCCATTTTGCTTGCCTTACTAGCCAGGGTTTGTCATGATCATTGACTGTATATGAGAACTGGACTGAGTAACCCTTCTTCCATCATGTTCCAAATAGGAAGTACCCACTGGCTCCAAGAAGCTAAAATCTATTAGGAAATAAACAGCTATTTTTAGAATAACCATTTTTGAAAAATAGAAGCAGTTTTAGGCATTTTATTTCGACTATAGAGAACAACTGTAAAGGCCACTGCTCTAATCTAACAAAAGTCAACCAAAAGTTTGAAAAATATGTTTTCTCCACCATATGGAGTGGTTAGAAAGTGCATGTATGGATATTGTATGACTGATAACTACCACTATAACCTAGCTACTTTTCTCCTCCATTGTTAATTTTGAAAATAATTGTTGCATCTAGACTACTTGTGGCGTCCCTCAAGGCTCTGTATTAAGACCACAATTGTTATTATTAATGGATGGATGGATCGAGAATTTGGATGGAAGGTTGCTTTGAGGAGTCCAATGTGAAAGCAGAGCAAACCACAAAGGTTTTCCTACTTTAACCAAATCCTCGTTATTATCTAAAAACAAATGAACCACAGACAAACCACACAGGCACATGTTTATTCTGAATATTGAATTTGTACAAAAAGTAACACATTTTTCTAAATTTACCCCAAAGTATGTCCTCTCTGGGTTTACTTCCTGGGTTTTTAGATATTTGCTAGTTTTACATCAGCAGCTTTGTGTTTTTTTGTGTGTTTATGTTGCAATTTAATCTTTATGATGTCTGACTTCATGAAAAAACAGACTTAAATCCCTCATACTGAGTCAGTTTGTATTTGTAAGATGAAATGCTGCAGATCATTTCCTGTCCCATTCTCCACCCTTAAAAAAACCAAACAAAGAAAATATTCTTTATTTATTCTTTATTTACAACAAAACAAACATCCTAGTAATTGTGATTTTTAATGCATTTTCTTTACACTTTTTACTCCACAAATTTCCTAAAAAGCTACAAATTTACTGATTGGTCAACACTTGCAGACTCTGATTATCTGATTGGTTTAACTGAATCTATTTCTGAATCGTTGCTGAGGAAACTTCCTGAGCTGTTTGTACATGAACATGGTCACTGGTTCCAAATTTCTCTTTGTGTCGGTGAACATTGTGTGTGATCAGACTGGGTCCCTCCAGCAGGTCAGGCTGATCTCTGTTTTGTTTATTTTGTGCAGCATCTCCCAGTAAATATGTGCAGATCTAGAAAAGATTAGATTTAACACACTTTTTCACTTCAAAAAAATAAAAAAATGGGTCGTCTCTGCAGGAAGAAACTGGGTGGCATTCATGCAATTTTCTGTGGTTTTAAAAGAACAATAAGTGATTTATCACATTTTTTTTTCAAGTCTACATTGTGAAGGGGTTATGTCCACCAAAGTGGCAAACATGTAAAAATAATCCTGAACAAAAAACAAAAAACCTTTTTTTTAAATATATTTTTGAAGACAAACTCTTTCTGATGTGTTAAAAAATTAAGTAAAGTTTATCTAAAAAGTATTTGTAAATGTTTTTTTATAAACATGAAATATTGTGATAAATAAAATGCATCACTATTAATATGTTTATTTACATTTATTTTTTTAATTTGTGCAAAGTTAAACTGAAAGATTTTTTTTAAGATAAGCTTAAGACCATAAGATGAAAACAATCCACTCATTTAATAGCTGGAAATCAATGGATTTACATTAAATTATGCTTTATACTAAAATATTAAATTATGAACAACTTAAAATTACTAGAAAACCAAATTATTTCAAACTGATAATAGATGGCTTTAAAAAATGAAAGGATCTGGTTGATGAAATATTTCTTACAAAGGTAAAGTAGAACGATGATTTAGGGAAGCATACATTTGAATGACCAATTTACACTAAGGAATCTAGACATTATACGTGGTGTCCCTCAAGGCTTCTTATTCAGACCACAATTCTTGATTACACATTGGGCGAGACAAAAGAAGACATGGCAGTAACAAAAACAGTGTGCAAAATAAAATAAAATAATTACAAATATGTATATGTGTATATAATATCTGTTCATGAAATATTTAATGTATCTGAAGAATAAAACTAGCATTGTTTGCAGATGACACAAACATATTATACTATTATAACTATTATAATTGTGTTAGTGTTATCAATCAAGAATCTCAGGGTATAAAAAATAGCTTGACGACAACACATTATCACTAGATTTAAATAAAACAAATTGAATTGAACAACATAATTGCCAGCAAACTTCAATTTGTAAACAAGACCTTATCAAATAGGTCATCTTTAGACACAAATAAAAAACTGCAACCCATTACAGTAAATTATCTTAAGGAAACCTATACGTTAGTATTAAATTGGTGTATCAAAAGAGCAAAATAAAAGCATCTTTTGTAGAGTGGTTTATATTTTTTCTTCCTGATAATCAGACAATAAGACAGTCAACACTTCTGACATCTGACCTTGTGGTTTTGCTAAATCTCCTGCATGTTGCAAAGATTCTTCTCCCTTCACTTTGAACCACAAAGCAAACATTGTGGTCATTGTGAATCGTGGTAGACTATTGTGCGTGAACTTCATTGACTGATTACAAACAAGTGGAGGGTCCTTCGGTAATGGACCACAAGTGCATAATGCCCCAAACACCCCAAACAAGTGTTTCCAGCTGCCTTGAACCTTAAACAAGACAGGCTGCATCCACCAGAACACACACACACACACACACACCCCCACGCACATACATCATCATCTAGAGCTGGCACTGTGCCCTAACGTCTGCACTCATCACTGGCACAAAAAGACGGAGGGAAAAACATAAAGAAAGGAGAGAGAATAAGCAGGCCAGAAGAAATTCAATCACACTTGGTCTGGGATGCTCTTTGGAAGAAAAGGAGAGATGTTCCCGATTGCTTCAGGGTCCATAGTCTAACCATCCTTCAGTCTGATGCCTCATGTCAATGTCTGAAGTTATTACATCTGAGTTTAAAGCTTGACTTCCTCTGTTTTGTCTTTCTAGCATGCACACAACAAAACATAAAAGTACACTTTTAAAGGTTTTATACTAAAAAACATTTTACGGGAACCTTTATTAGCCCTCGTTTGGGATGAAAAGCACGCAATAAGCCGAAAGGAGAAAACCCCTCATGTGCCAGACTGTTCCGGGTGTCCTTGTATCCCTCCGTCAAAGCCTCTGGATGTGTGCCAAAGCTGGGCATCCCACAACCCACAAGATTTCCTCTCTTTTTGATCCCAGCATGCCTTGGCACAACACTGAAGCAATTGCTCTCGCCGCCGGAAAACATAGAAAAGGCAGAGGGGTGCTGGACGTCTGCCACGGATTTCTTGTAGAGAGTTAATGATGCGAGAAAAGCTTGGACGCACTTCAAGCGCCAACATACAGACGCGCACAGAGGGCACAGCCGCCTATGAAGCCATATTGAAAACGTCCTTCACAGTCATTGTAGCAAAAAAAAAAAATATCAACTCAGATGTGACGTGCTTTTTGGAGGGTGTGAAAGAAGGAAAAAAGCTCGGTGTGTGAGCATCCTTACCTGGTGCTTAGATGTTAGATGAAAAGATGCTGCTGTGCTTCAACTTAGAGGGATGGTTGATGACACAGGAAATCAGCAGAATGCCCCAAAATGATGGGAGAACAAAAGGAGGAATGAGAAATTTGAGCAGAAAAAAGGACAAAGTGATCCACCTTTACGGGATAGAGGGAAAATTATTCATTAAAACCTTAATTTTTCCTTTAAATCAGCAGACTAATCAAGGAAGGCCAAATTATCTTCAAATTTAACG